>NC_143581.1:57269134-57571992 GCF_048544385.1 Mastigoproctus giganteus | reverse complement strand
TTTATTTTTATTTTTTCCAGAAATTGTTAAAGACAAGTGACAATAAGAAGCTAGCTTTGTTCAAAGCTAAAAGTACTCAACAAACTCAAAGGCCACAAAAGGAAGAAAGATCTACCATAAGGGAAGAAATAGTCAGCAAATGTCAGAATAGGCTACTTCAAAGTAATCAACCAGACACACATTCACAAAATGGAGTGAATACTATTATTCACACAGAATTTTCCAAGAAGGATTTATTTAAGAATGAAGAGCCAAGTGTAAACCAGTCAAAATATTCACTTAATATCGTACCTACCAATTCTAGAACTCCTTGTTTGGCAAATTTTGTTTCACCTCTATACTTGAAACAAAAATGTGAAAGATTGCTTCACCAAAAACCCAAAATTGATCAGAGGTGGCTAGAGAGATGTGATCCGGAATGTAAAATATCACCTATCGATAGTGAATTATCTTCTGCAGATAATTTAGTAAATGCTTGTAGAGATGGTGTTGATATTGAAGAAAATGAGGTTTTTAGAGATGCAAATGTTAGTCAAGTAATACAAGACAGAGAAAATTCTGAAGCCACAGCCAGAGAGTGCGGTACTGAAGACAGAGATCACATTAAATCTGTTTCATTCTCTGAAGCTGTACCTCCAAGTAAAAGTGAATTTAAATCAAAGTTAATAAACATTTTTGATAAATATAGTGAATTAGCAGTAAGGACAGAGAAAGAAATTCAAGTAATAGATAGTAACTTAGTTAAATTAATTAAGGGAGAAGTGCTTTATTCAGAACATATACCTAGATCTGTAGATACAGAAAATATGGTGTATGTTAATGAATTTCAGACTACTAATGATCAATCCATACAGAGAGTAGCATGCTCTCAGAATCAAGAGGTGAAACAAGGAAGAATATTTAATATGAACATAGAGGAATCAAGTAAAATAAATCAACAAAAAACAGAGAGTACTAAAATAGAGAAACTTGCACCGAAAAAGCCACTTATTCAAACAACAGGTTTTATGGTTGCCCGACACCGGGCAGATATTGCAACTACAAAATCAGAGCAATTTGAAGTGAATGCTGGTCCTCAGAATAAATTTTTACCTGATACATCGAGATTACCGCCCGCTGTTAGAATTAAAATGTCTTTCACTCCAAATTCAAAATCGAGGCGTATTGAAAGGTGAGGTTTTTAATAATTTGAATAAATTAGGGAATATTTATTTCTCATTAGGAATTAAAACAGTAGGATATATATATCAATTTTGCCAAATTGATACTTTTAAATGTATCACATCCTCTTAATGTGTTAAACTTTGAGGGGTCAGACGTGTTCAGTAGGGGCCAGACGTGTTCAAAGCCGCTAAATGGATTTTTCTTATTTATTGATTTGAAATTATTGTTTTTCTAAAACTTTTGATTTAAATTTAGTAGTATAGCATTATTTTGTGATTTGCTGATTAATTTGGTGTATTTATTCTTTACTCGGCCTTGCAATTGCATAAAAGTATTGGTAAGGGTATCCACGTGTTACGTCGAAACTCCGCTGAACGATAAGTTTTTTAGCCATATTTAGCCACTTATTGAATATTTTTTACATCAAGTTATTCTTTGTAAGTAGCTTATAGACCTATTAAGGATCGTTAGTTTATTCTGAATTGACACAGCGAGATTTGAAAGTTAATTAATACTTAAGGCCTCCGTAGCCGAGTGGGCAGGAGTGGGAGTGCAGTAGCACACGCTCTTTGAGTAGACCGGGGTTCAAGCCCCTGACTGCTGAATACGGTCGATCTGCCAACCCGTACTGGACCAGCGTGGCAGATTATGGTCCATTTCCCTCAGCATGAATTGTTGAGGAGGCTTCCACCCTGCAGTGGGTTGATAATGGCTGCACTTTTTTTTTTTTTTTTTTTTGTGTCCATAGATTTACCCTTCGTAACTTCCCGCCTTTGTCTTTGTCATACGATCGTTATATATCGAACCTAGATAGCGTTAGTATAGTACAGGTTATAATATTTTCAGTGATCGGTAAAATCTATTAAACTTGTTGAATTTCGTTGGCATTTAAATTGTACTTTTAACTAAATACATATACCGACTTAGATTACAAACGTAACATAATTAATTAATACATAACTGATACGGAAGTTATATAAAGGGAACTCGGAGATAATTAATATTTGACACTAAAAAATATATATCCCGTTATAACTGTGTTGGGAGATAAGTTAGGGTTATAAACTGAAATTGAAATTCTTATTTAAATTAAAAGAAATCATGACTCAGACCAGAGCAGCAAAACAAAAGGCTTAAGCCAATGGAAGTGCTGTGGCTCAGAGGAGAACTGAGGGGGGCAGTTGCCTTCTGAATCACAGCCTTCTAAAATGCACAGCTTGCATGATGTTTGTGGAGCATTCAGGTATGGGACATGATATTGCCATGGGGAATGTCTTTGTGTGTGCGTGATGCAAGGAGTGTATCGAAATCAGGCAACAACTTAGCGTTCTTATGGGCCTATATGAGAGCTTGAAGGACAGGGTGGATGCCCTCGAAGGAACTAAATTGAGGGGCCCATCAGGCTCTCAGCTGCCCACATCAACGCCAGAGCTTGTACTTGGCCATCGCGCAACACAGCGGCAACCCCCAAGGCAGAATGCGCTGGTCCCAAAGGAACTAGTAGTTGTTGGTGACTCTGTTGTCAGGGAAACGGGGAACATGCTTTGTAAAAAGGATATGTGGAACAGGACCAGGGTATGTCTGCCAGGGACAAAGGTTGATGACGTAGAGCAGATATCATCTTTTAAGGGCACAAAAGGTGATATAGTTGTACACGTTGGCACTAATGATATCAAGAGTAGGAGACCGGCAGAATTGCTTAACAAGTACAGGTAACTGTTGAAAAAAAGGCATGAAATAGGGTTGAATTTGAAAGTGTCTGCAATTCTGCCCAGACACGATAGGAGGGAGTATATGATGAGAGCCTTGTCGATCAATTCGGCCCTGGAAAGATTGTGCAAGGCTCAAGGGGTAGAATTTTTTTCAGCCTGGACTGTACTTGTTAACAGGAGAGATTGCTTCTACAGGGATGGGATACACTTAAATAGAAAGGGTGCAAGAATATTTGCTGATGCTATCGAGGCAGTGTTAGGTGGGTCGGAAAACTGCTAGCTTGGGGGTAGACAAAGACAAATAGATTAACAGTAGCCACTGGCAGAGGTGAAAGAGATTCTTGCATTGCTTCTATTGGAATGAGTAGAAGCCTGAAAAACAATTAAGGTATAATATTTTAAGGGGAGAAGACAGAGAGTGGTAATCAATGGACACTGCTCATCGTGGACTAATGTTATTAGTGGAGTTCCTCAGGGTTCAGTGTTGGGTCCGTTGTTGTTTTCGGTGTTTATGAATGATATTGATGATGGGATATCAAGTTTAATGTTCAAGTTTGCAGATGATACAAAGGTTGGCAGGGTTGTTAAGGACACTACTGACGCTATGCTGCTGCAACAGGATCTGGAAAGGTTGAACAGATGGGCTGAGAGGTGGCAAATGAAGTTTAACATTGACAAATGTAAAGTACTACATATGGGAAACAGTAACCCCAGAGCAACATATCTACTCTGCGGTACTACACTGACAGTGGTGGAGAATGAAAAGGACCTGGGGGTAATTGTGCAGGCAGATATGAAGTTCTCTGAGCAGTGCAGACGAGCTGCAAGAGTAGCTCATGGTGTCTTGTCAATGATATACAGGAATTTTTCTAGCAGCGATAAGGAGGTGATTATTCCCTTGTATAAGGCAATGGTTAGGCCACATCTTGAGTACTGTATACAGGTCTGGAGGCCTCATTTCAAGAAGGATGTAGAGCTGCTGGAACGGGTACAGAGAAGGGCAACAAGATTAGTGAATGGAACAAAGGGTTGCTCTTACGAAGAAAGGCTTAAGTTTTGCAAATTACAGAGTCTGGAGACTAGGCACCGGCGAGGTGATCTGATAGAGGTGATATAAGGCTTTGAATGGTTTGAGCATGCTCAGTGCCAATGGGATTCTTCGTCTTGCTCAGAATAATCTCCTCAGAGGGCATAAATTCAAATTGAGGAAGGACGGATGTCGGATAGATGTGCGGAAATTTGCCTTTGGCCAGCGGGTGGTTGGTTGGTGGAACCGACTTCCATCACTTGTTGTTGAAGTTCATAGCCTAAACAAATTTAATGCTCAACTGGACAGGTATTTCGAATGAACGGAGGGGTGAAATGGGAGTGGTGTGTGTGTGTGTGTTTTTTTTTTGGCTGATGCTGAATAAGCTTGCTTTCTTGCATCATATGCCTATGCTAATGCTAATATTGGCAAACCAAATCAGGAACCAATTAATGTTTAGAAGCATTTATGTACGAAGCTTTATTGCTGCTTTTCAAAATTTCACAAAGAAACTTACTCTACAGGAGCACAAGTGTTCTGCCTTTAGCAGAACAGTAAAAAAAAAAAAAAAAAATTTTTTTTTTTACTGTTTTAAATTGATTATTAATTATGTAGTATAGAACATTATTTTATGAGTAGGATAGCTTCCTTTTGTATGTAGCAAACCAGGTTTGCCCAATGCTACATACAAAATGAGGCTATGCTTACTTTATAGTAATGTTTTATAGCTCTCATAGCACAAGACTTTACCCCTGAGTTTACTTGTGTGATATAATTAAGTTTTCTTATCGAGAGATCAAATAATTAAAATTTTCCTATCTTATCACAATTTAATTGTATGCAGGACCTATGCATTGCTTACTCTAATTGTTTTGATGCAATGCATTGTTTATAGGTTCTAATACCTCTTGTGTTTGGGGTTCTCATAAAAAAAAAAAAAAAAAAAAAAAAGACAAATTAGGCAGATTGGTGGAGAAGTGGCAAAATTAAGTTTAACATTGACAAATACAATGTGTACTGCATATGGAAAGCAGTAATTCCACATTAATACCAGCTTTGTGGTACCATATTTCAAGGCAGTGGAGAATGAGAAAGACTTAGGGGAATTGTCCAGTCAGATATGAAGTTCTCTGAGCAATGTAGACAGCTGCCTAGACAGCTCCTGTAGTTTTTTCAATGATACAGAGGAATTTTGCTAGCAGGGATAAGGAGTGGATTATCCCTTTGTATAAGACAATCTTTAGGCTACATCTTGAGTACTGCATGCAGGATTAGAGGCCTCATTTTTTGGAAGGATGAGGATCTGTTGAATAGGTGTAGAAAAGGGTTAAGAGATTGGTGAGGGGTAACAGAAGGGTGCTCTTACCAAGAAAGCTTCAGTTTTGCAAATTGCTGCATCTGGAGACTTGGCACCTGTGAGTAGATCTGATTGAGGTATTTAAACTCAGACCCCATACTCAGACCATGCACACATGAGAGAGCACAAATTCAAATTGAGGTAGTAGTAGGGATTGCCTTTTTCCCGGATTTCGGTAATCCCGGGATATAAAAATGTTCTTTTCCCGGGATTATTGTAGGTGGAATTAAAACTGAAAATTTCACAGCATTTTATTTATTCACACATATATATAAACTACAAATTGAAACGAATTCATAACTTACTTTTCAGAAACTTAACATGTTCTTTTTAAACCTTTATAGACTAGTGACTATATTGTTAAACAAAAATTTATTTCACTTTAGTTTATTTTGAAACTGATTTGGGAATTGACATGTAATATGAACATAAGAAACACAGGCAATTTACACTTTTATCGCTGAGTCTAGTTCTAAGTTTGGTTATAAATAGTCCTGCAGCCGAAAAGGACCTTTCAGCTTTTACACTTGTTGGTGGTATGGATTCGAGAGCATCCATTAATTTTAATACATTTGTTGTTTTTTCACCAGTTGCCTCAAAGATTTCGAACTCCGTGGATATATTCTTTGCAAGTAATTGACCTTCAGCTTCATGTTGAGGGTCTTTAGAAACACATTCAGTTTGTTTTTTGATTTGACGTGCCAATTTCTCACAAAGCGTCTGCTGTCTTTCGCTCTCACTGTCACACTCTTTCTCAAAGTCGGAATGTGACGAATCAGATTGCGATGATTCAGAAGAGGAAAACCCAAGATGAGTTATTATTCGTTTTGCTGTAACCAACAAGGCTGACTTGTTTGGAAATGGTTGCAATTCGGTTTCTACTATTTTTATATTTCTTTTATAATGCGTTTTTCCAGTTTTTATATAGGTCAATAATCCAACCAAAGCTTTTTGCCTTCTCTCGTTTATCCTTAAAATTAGTGCTTCCTGAACTTTTCTCGAAAAGATAGAATTTTGCTCAGAAAGTTCTTGTATGATGAAAGAAAAAACTCCCTCTGCAGTAAGAAGTGTCGCATCACGACTTCAAAGGTTTTGCGATCCGATTTCAACGGGTTTCAACACACACACAAGGTCATTAAGAGCTGTATACTCGGCTTCACATATTGTATTTTTCATGTTATATTCAATCATTGTTTTTTCAATTTGTGATTTTAACTGTAAGAATCGATCTAACATGGCTACCAAACTGTTCCATCTAGTTTTAGAATCGAGTACTAGGCTTAAATTTTCTTGCTTGAATAAATATTTAACATAATTCTGAAGAGTATAATTTTCAAGGGAGACTTTCGAACCATTCGCACAATCGTTCTAACTTTATTAATGATATTAGCTATGTTTAATGCACCGGAGAATAGGTCATCTCTGAAATCACATTTTTGTTCCTTATCAGGATTGTTTTCGAAGCTTAGATTTGAATCGTAATTTTCCGTTTCATCCTCTTCTAAATCTTCCTCGCTGTCTTCAGTTGTTTCTACCTCAATTACACCTTCCGAATCATTCCGTCTCTTGTGTAGAACGTCGCATATTGCAAGGTGTATACCGTGGGCATAGCAAAGCTGATGTTCACAATCTATCAACTGTCCGAATTTCACCATAACACTCGCCCCATCCATTACGCACGCAACTATATGATGCTCTAGTGATAATTTAAACTCCAATAACTTCTGTTTTACTTCTTCAACCATTTTTTCGGCATTTATCCTGCCATTTAATAGCAATCATTCCTAGATTCCAAAATTTGTCTTTATCTTGATGAACATTGATATTTAAATAACGTTTGTTTTTAAGCGACGAATATTCGTCTAGAGAAAGGCTAAATCTCTTACCATTTTTTTAATGATTGTTCAGTTTCTTTTATTATATTTTCTTTGATAATATTATACTGTTTATACACTAATTGCATAACATGATTGGGATTTTTAGGAAGAAGCAAACCTTTTTCACTGAATGCTTGCTGAATAAATTCACTTTTATATATGGCACTGATAGGAAATCCATCTACAGCTACAAGCTTTGCAATGATTTCTTCTTTTGTGTCTTTCTTTAAAAAAACTAAACAATGTTGGCTGAGAATGAACACTTTTTAAACATTTCGAAGAGCTTTCTACAGATTCATCCCCTGCAGAACATTTGAGGTTACAATCATTTGCTGACGTAGGCGTCTCAATAGAATGTTTAGTTTTTAAATGCCGAAGCAAGCCACTTGTAGAAAAACCTCTACATTTGAGTATTGCACCACAATGACTACACTTTGCTTCTTCATTATTATTACATTTAATGAAGTACTGCCAGACAAATGTTTTTGATCTCTCCATCGTCACAAAATATTAAAACAATAAAATATATATAAAGCGGCTTAACTGCAAGAGGATCTTTCTAGGACAAATGACATGTATAATCGTGAACGTGTACAAGAGCTCGAGTTGCCTCAGTCGAGAAGAGTCGAGACTCTAGAAATGACAACGATGACATTACAGAGATATGTAAGAAAGTGCTGGCCTTTCACTTTCTGCTTTATATATATATATAGTTTGCAAATGTAATGTATGAAAATAAATATTTTTCTAAATTAAAATAATACACATCTTTATTGCTGACGATATCTCAAATTATGAAGAAACTATTTATCTTGCCAGCGCACGATGATCGCATATATATATTTATAATGTGTGCGTAAGACTGTAAGTATTGATTATTAAAGTTAGTAATTCAGACCGGGAAATCCTGGGATAAAGAAAATTTCCCAGGATAAATCCCGCAGCAAAAATCAACCGGGATCCCGGGAAACAATCCCTAGGTAGTAGTTAGTAGTAATGGCAAATGATACTAGAAAGCAAGCTTATATAGCATCAGCCGCAAAAAAAAAAAACAGTTCACCAATCTGTACCCTCCAAGAATTTGTCTAGTTCTCCATTGAATTTATTCAACCCATCCACTTCCACAACAACAGATGGAAGCCTGTGCCAACAAATAACCACCCGCTCGCTAAAGGCAAACTTTCTCATATCTATCCTGCAACCATCCTTCTTCAGCTTGAATTTATGGCCCCTTATGTATGTAGTCTCAGCAAGTGGAAGAATATTCAAGTTACTCAGTCCCATTGGCTGAAGACAAACTTCCTCACATCTATCCTGAATCATCCTCAACTTGAATTTATGGCCCCTCATGTGTAGTTCCACAAAGTGAAAGTATAATTCAGCCTACTCAATCCATTCAAGGCTTTAAACACCTCAGTCAGATCTCCCTGTGGGTGTCTGACCTTGAGATGCTGCAATTTGCAGAACTGAAGTCTTCCAAGGTAAGAGCACCCTTTTGTTCCATTCACCAATCTGGTTGCCCTTCTCTGCACCTGTTCCAGCAGATCTATATCACTTCCTGAAGTGAGGCCCCATACCTATGTACAGTACTCAAGGTGTGGCCTAACCATGGCCTTATACAAAGGGATAATAACCTCCTTATCCCTGCTAGCAAAGTTTCCATATATCATTGACAAAACCACATGAGCTGTCACAGCAGCATGTCTGCACTGCTCAGAGAATTTGTCTGACTGCACGGTTACCCCCCCCCCCCAGTTCTTTTTCATTCTCCACTACTCCGGGGTTACTTCTGCCCATGTGCAGTACCTTGTATTTATCAATGTTAAACTTCAACTGCCATTTCTCAGCCCATTGACCCAGATTTCCTGGATCTTGTTACAGTAACTCATCCTGATGACTGTCGTTAACCAACTTGCCAACTTTTTTATCATTTGCAAATTTAGATATTAAGCCTGATATACCTTCATCAATATCATTGATAAATATCGAAAACAACAATGGATCCTGCACTGAACCCTGGGGAACTCTACTAATAACATTAGTTCATGAAGAGCAGTGCCCAATGATAACTACTGTCTTCTTTCGCTTAACCATCCCTTTATCCACAACAGTAACTTGCCTTTAATGCCACATTGCTCCAGTTTGTGCAGCAGTCCTGTGCAACAAAAGCTTTACTGAAATCCAAGTATATAATGTCAAAATTATTTTTTGCATCCAGTTCTTTGGTCATTGCATCATAGTAACCTATCAGATTGGTTAGATAAGGCTATTCCTAGACAAATCCATGCTGTGATTGCAGTATAATTGCATGCCTGTCCAAATGGTTCTGCATTACTTCTTCAGCCAGTGATTTCATTATTTTCACTTGAACATACATTAAGCTAACAGGGCTGTAATTACTCATGTAACCTTTTGATCCCCCTTTATGTATTGTGGATATATTCGCACATCTCCAGTCCATAGGGACTTCCCCTGAATCCAAGAATGCTCTTATAATTATGGCTAAGGGTTTGCTTTCCTACTTTGCTGCTTCCGTTATGGTAATTGGATAGATTCCATCTGCCCCAAGTTCCCTTTTTTTTGTTCATCTTCAACAATTTCTCCACTTTCTTTTCAGTTATCACAAAGTCATTTTTCTCTTCATTAGAGTTTGATAAACTTCTGTCATCCCCTTCCCTGCCGAATTTCTCATTTGTGAAATAGATGCAAAATATGTATTCAATTTGTCTGCAACCCGAGTAGATTCATCACGTGGCCCAATGTGATTCAACCCCTTCCTTCTACAGTGAATATAAGCATAGAAGTCTTTGCTGCTGTTCTTTGCATTCTTTGCCAGAGACTTCTCATAATCTGCCTCATTAACTTGCCTAATCTCCTTTGTGACTTTATTGTAATTTATTGTAATTCTTTATTTTACAGAAGCCTAATGGAGATGTAATTTCTATCTCCATTAGGCTTCTGTATCATCTGATAATTTATTTGCATCCCATGCACTTTTCTTCTCTGCCACGTGTCTGAATAGTTCATCTGATATCCATTTAGGACTAAGCCTTGAGTAGTATTTCTTTGTTGGTATAAAAAGTTTAGTAGCTTCTTTGATTACTTCCCATTTAGATTTTGCTGTTGGTAACACACAGTAGACTGGAATGCAAGAAGTTTTATTTTGGCTAGCGAGTTATAAATAAGTTAAATTGGAATAAGTTACGTACATGGTTGGTTGAGGCAGGTAGTTTGGGGAAATCTGGATAGTAGGAGGAGAGAAATGCATAGGTTGTCTATTTCCTTTTATTTTATTATTTATTAATTATTTATTTTATTTAAAATTATTATTATTATTATTTTGCTGGGTTTTTTTGGCTCAGACAGCATAAGCCTTAGGCTTCCTTGCATCATATGGGTATTACTAATACTAATTTATAAACTGTCTGAGACCACTGTAGTCACCCTTATGAAAGCAAAAGCTTTTCCCTTTACCCTTGACAGTAGTTATGTCTTTAATTAAATTTCACATTAGTACACTATGGTTGCTGCCAGTGGCATATCCAGGTATCATTGCAAGGGGGCATGGTGACCAGGCTTTTGAGTTTTTTTTTTTTTTTTTTTAAATATAACTTCTCCTGCATTCTTTTTCTTTAATTTCAAATTTTTGGTAAAGGGGAGCATATGCTCACCCCTGAATATACTCCTGATTGCTGCCACCCAGTGGGTCTTTTTCCTGCAGATTCTTAATGCATGAAGAATAACTGCTGATAACCAGATCAAGAGTACTGCTTCCTCTTGCTCTCTAACATGCTGCTGCTGTAGAAAAGTCATCCAAGAAATCCATAGAAGTTATGCTAGTGTGTGAGTGATCAGCCCACCAATTCCAGTGAACACGTGAAAAGTTAAAATCTCCCATTATGAGACATTCTGATTTGCCAGACCACTCTATTTCTCTGTATAGCTGTTTGCTATACTCAGCACAGTCATTAGGCCTCTAACACACTCCTACTCTCAATTTTGTGTTCCTAGTGACACCAAACTGACTCAATATTGCACTCTTTGCCCAAATCAACTGCATGCACTGCCTTAGATTTAATATTCTTCTTAACTAATGTGTAAGCCTCCACCTCTCCTGTCCTGTATACGTTGTACTCCCCATATTCAAATTCAGCATCACTCATGCCTGTGACACCACGCCTCCGCTATTCCTAACAACGTCTGCATTTGACGACTTAATCAGTACATAAAATTCATAAAATTTATTTACAATGCCACCTTAAGTGTAGTACCACACAGTTGGTAACGTTTCTGTGGGTTGACTTCTACCCATATGCAGTACTTTGCATTTGTCAAGTACTACAAAGTACTGCAGTACTTGACAAATGCAAAGTATTGCATTTGTCATGCATGTACGCTGATACTTTTAGTATCAGCGTACATGCAAGTATACATGCACGTTTTCTTACTCTCAGCAATATAGCTCCTAATGACCTCATGTATTCATTTGTTCCATGATGACCCACAGGAGGGCCTGATATCCCAGACACTTTCCTTTTCAGGCTGTTGCATGTACTGATATTAATGATGCAAGAATCACTTTCACCTTTGCCTGTGGCTCCAGTTAAACTATTATTCTGTGTATCCACCCAAGCTAGCAGTTTTCCAACCCACCTATCACTGTCTCGATAGCATCAGCAAATATTCTTGCACCCCTTCTATTCAAGTTTATTCCATCCTTATAAAAACAGTCTATGCTGAGAAAAATTCTACCCCATGAGTCTTACACATTCTCTCCATGGCCGAATTGATTGACAGGGCTGTCAACATATACTCCCTCCCATCTTGTCTGAGCAAAATTTGCAGACACTTTCTAAGTCAGTCCTAAATCGCAACTTTTTGCCAACATTGACCCATACTTGCTAAGTCAGATCTCTTACTCTTAATATCATTAGTTCCATTGTATACAACAATATCACCTTTTGTGCCCTTAAAAGATTATATCTGCTCTATGTCATCTACTTTTGCCTCCAACTGATATACCCTGGTCCTATTCCACCTATTCTTCTTGCACAACATATTTCCATTTTTCTGACAATAGAGTTACCAACAATAACTAGCTCCTGTTGGGCCAATGCATTCTGCCTTGAAGATTGCTGCTGTGTTGTCTGATGCACAGGCGTGAGCTCTGGTTTGAGTTGGGCAGCTGAGGGCTTGTTGGGTCTCCCATTTTTAATTCCTTCAAAAACATCTACTCTACTCAACTCCCATTAAAATGCTGAGTTGGTGCCTAATTTCTTCACAATTATGCACCGTGTGTGTGTGTGTGTGCGCGCGCGCGCGCACACACGCACACACACCCTTCTTGACTGGATCATGTCCTGTTCCAGAAAAGTTATGAACGTTTTACAAGTTGCACATTTTTTTTAGACTGTGATGTGTTGGAGTATTACCCCTTCAATTCTCCCCCAAGTCACAGCATTCCCACTACTTTGTATCTAATGCTTTGTTACTCTAGTTTGGGGCATGTTTTCGATTTAAATACAATTTAATTAACAGTGAAAATTAATAAGATTGATAGATTTAATTGATTAATTGATGGTACTACACTAAGCTAATAGATTCCTAAATGCAGTGATACGTATTACACTATCTAGTTTTAAGTTATACCTTGCACTATGAAGTTTAAAATATACGTTATACTATACCGTAAAACTATTGCATTGTTAAATTAGTTATATCCTTGCTAAAAAGTAAAAATTACTTTGCTAAATACAAAATTGATATATGCTCAACAAGTAATTAGAACCTTCGAGCTATTTATTTATACAATTAAAACCCTGCTATTCCTCTGTACTACTTGTTCGTTACATGCTACAATATTTGTGCAAAAACACTGATATGATAGCGGTACAAGTAGTAAGTCATAACTTACAAAATCACCATCTAAATTTAAAAATAAGTTAATGAATGTAACTAAGACTATTTAAACTATTTGTAAAACCAATTTATTATGTTAATTAATTAAAAAGACAAAATTTTCAAAAAACTTATCTGTTTCCATGCGTACAAAATTTTGCATCCTGCAGGAAGGATATGTGGAAATTTGTTTTCAGCCAGCAGGTGATTGATTGTTGGAACAAACTTTCATGTATTGCTATGGAAATTGACAGTTTGAATAAATTTGAAGCAGAACTAGACAAATTATTGGGATAGGTGATGTGGGGAATTTTTTTTTTTTTTTTTACTAAAAAGTTCTGTTATTCTCCTTGTCTTCCATCACCATATATTAATTGGCATTCATAGAAAGAGTCTGGATTCAAATCCATTGAACCTCGAGAAATTCATAAAGGCTTCCTCGATTAGGCTGTAGTTTGCTAATTTTAGGCAGAGATAGTGGAATTTTTTTTTTTTTCCTGTGAGTTATTCTAAGTTTTAGTTATACAACTTAAAAATTAGTCGCTGAACATTTGCAGATATAATATACTACAAAGACCATATGAATTGGCATACCTGGGTGGCCTGTCGTCTTGCTTTTCAGGCTACTGCATGTCAAAATGCAAGTAATGCAAGAATCAGTTTCGCCTCTGCTTGCATCTTTTGTTAAACTATTAATCTGTGTATGCCCACTTCCACCCTAAAATCACTAACAGTTTTCCAATCCAGATAACACTTCCTTGATAGAATTAGCAGATCTTTTTGCACCCCTTCTATTTAAGTGTATCCCATCCCTGTGTGGGATAAATAGAAGGGCTTAAATTAGTATCCCATTCTAAAGGCTCACTTCCTCAGTCTAGGCTATAATTTGCTAATCTTAGGCAAAGATAATGGTTTTTTTCCCATGAGTTATTCTAGGTTTTTTGTTCATTCAACATATAAATTAGTCTGTGAATATGTACAAGTATAATATAATGTAAGAGCTATATGAACTAGCATAATCATGTGCCCCCCTTGCTTTTCAGGCAACTGCCTGTCAAAATTTAAGCAATGTAAGAATCAGCTTTATATCTGCTACTGTTAAACTGTTAATTTTTACCATCTGATACTGTTTAACTGTTAATTTTCACTGATCGCAATAAAGGTATTATAAAAAACTTTGTATACTCCTCTAAAAAAAAAAAAAAAAAAAAACTAACAGTTTTACAACTATCTTAACACTTCCTCAGCAGCATCAGTAAACCTTACAGCCTTTCTATTTAAGTGTATTCCATCCTTGTAAAAATGGTTCTGTCTGTTAACAAGCACTGACCATACTGAGGACAATTCTAACCCTATAGATCTTGCTCAGCTTTTCCAGGTGCTAAATTGATTGCCAAGACATCATAATGCCCTCCTATTGTGTTGTGCAAAAATTCCAGACACTTTCAAATTCAGCTTTAACTCATGAGACCCCATAAGTCTGGCATCATGATAAAATGTCTAACTTATTTGACCTATATGGTCTAACTTATTTGACCTATATGGTCTAACTTATTTGACCTATAATTATTAATGACCCTTCATGTCTTCAAGTTCAGTTAAAGATATCACTTTTAACATTTGTTTCAATTCTAATTTAGTAGAAAAGAAAAAGGAATTTGGTCTTTTTTTTTTTAATTTGTGTATTTAAAAAAACAAACTAACTTTTTTTCTATAACTTTTATAGAAAAGTTATCTGCAAATATATTTCTGATAAGGCTGTGCTCATGGGACACCCTGTATATTGTTCTACAAAATTCCAGAAATCCATAGTTACACCAAGAAATCATTTTATATACAGATTATTCACTAATCATGTCTTATCTGCTTGCCATCCTAATATCCATTACATTATTTTATAAAAAAAATTCCTAAACTCTAGTCTGTAGCTGTAATCAGCTACAGACTAGAGTTGAGTGAGCTGTGGGAATGATGACTGTTGTCTGAATATTAAATCAGGCAACAGTCATCATTCCCAGGCTCAGCTATTGCACCAACTTTAACTGCTAATGTAATATGTTTAATTCACTATCAGCAAATTTGCTGCCATATGCTGCTATTAATATATTTTCCATTCATATTGTTTATTTTGATTACAAGCTAGCTGGTAATTAGTTTTATTCAATGATTTTTAAAATGATTTTTATGCAAATCAGTTCTTAATATTCAGTTCAAATTTTAATCTATATTTCAGCAAAATAGCCTCAGGGTCATTAAATGATAATTATGTTAAAATCAATCTTAAAAAGAAGACTTATTCAAGAGGCTTTGCAAAACATGTTCAAAAATACAAGAAAAATCGGTGGAGTAAGAAGAGCGTGGGGAATGAACTTTTTGGAAGCCATGTGAATTCATCTTGTTTCAGCTGTGGTAAAATTGGCCACTGGGCACGTTATTGCCCTGCCAAAAATGGTAAGCTCCTTAGGATTATATATATAAGATATTAAATATAGTGCTAATAAGTTAAAAACAGTGGAAATAAATGGAAAATAAAAATAGACTGAATATGTCAAATGCACCAAAGCACTCAAAGCAGCAGCAAAGGGTGCAGTTGTATATATGCGCATATTAATTTTTTGCATCTACATTCACGCATGAGAAGTTATTCAGGGAGGGGAATGCCAGAGGTGTATTAAACTCTGGCAGTAAGCTAGATAATCTTGTAATAACTGAGAGTAAAGTGAAGGAGACATTGTTGAAGATAAGCATAAGAAAGGCACCTGGGGTGGATGGAATCTATCCAGTTATATTAAAGGAGCAGCAAAGGAAGTAAGCAAACCCTTAGCCATAATTATGACAGCTTCCTTGGACTCAGGGGAGGTACCCATGGACTGGAGATGTGCAAATGGGACCCCAATCCACAAAGGAGGATCAAAGGGAGACAGGTAATTACAGACCAGTTAGTTTAACTTCTGTTCCAGGGAAATTAATGGAGGCACTGGTTAAAGAAGAACTGCAGGATCATCTAGACAAGACTTCAGTTATAGCTCGGACACAGCATGGGTTTGTTAAGGGGAAGTCTTGCCTGACCAATTTGATTGGATACTATGATGTAGTCACAAAGGAACTGGATGCAAAGAATAATTTTTATATCATATATTTGGATCTTAGAAAGGCTTTTGATACTGATGCACATGAAAGACTGCTGCACAAATTGGAGCTGTATGGCATTGGAGGCAAATTTCTGCTATGGATAAAGCGATGGTTGAGTGGGAGAAGACAGAGTGGTAATCAGTGGATACTGCTCTTCGTGGACTAATGTTATTAGGGGAGTCATCAGTGATATTGATGGTATTATATCAGGCTTAATGTCCAAGTTTGCAGACGATACAAAGGTTGGCAGGGTTGTTAATGGCACTAATCACACTATGCTGCTGCAACAGAATCTAGAAAAGTTCAGCATATGGGCTGAGAAGTGGCAACTGAAGTTTAACATTGACAAATGTAAAGTACTGCATATGGGAAGAAGTAACCCCAGAGTAATGTATTAACTGTGTGGTACTACACCGACAGAGGTAGAGAGTGAGGCGCCTTCGTAGCCAGGTGGGCAGGAGCAGCAGTGCGTAGCATATGCTTCTTGATCAGACCGGGGTTCGAGCCCGTGACCACCAAATATGGAGAATGCGGAAAGGTCAGGGAATGACCACCGCATATCCCCTGAGCAATATGGCCTTAGTTGCTAATGCTCCTAAAAACCAAATAACAAATGTAGAGAGTGAAAAGGGCCTGGGAGTAATTGTGCAGGCAGATATGAAGTTTTCTGAGCAGTGCAGACGGTCTACAAGAGTAACCCATGGTGTCTTGTCAATGATATACAGGAATTTTTCTAGCTGGGATAAGGAGGTGATTATCCCCTTGTATAAGGCAATGGTCAGACCACACCTTGAGTACTGTATACAGGTCTGGAGGCCTCATTTCAAGAAGGATGTAGAGCTGCTGGAACGAGTACAGAGAAGGGTAACAAGATTAGTGAATGGAACAAAGGGTTGCTCTTACGAAGAAAGGCTTAAGTTTTGCAAATTACAACAGTGTCTGGAGACTAGGCACCTGCGAGGTGATCTGATTGAGGTGTATAAAGCCTTGAATGGTTTGAGCATGCTGAATGCTGATGGGATTCTTCCTTTTGCTTAGATGTGTGGAAGTTTGCCTTTAGCCAGCGGGTGGTTGATTGCTGGAACAAAGTTCCATCTGTCGTTGTAGAAGTTGATAGCTTAAACAGATTCAAGGCAGACCTAGACAAGCATTTGGAGAAGGTGGATGGGCGATATGAGAAGGGGTGTGTGTGTGTGTGTGTTTTTTTATTTATTTATTTTTTTTTTTTTTTGGCTGATGCTGTATGAGCCTGCTTTCCTGCCCCTTGCTAATGCTAATATAAAGATGTAAGTATGAGTTACACGGAAAGCCAAAAAGGAATAATAGCCGGAACATAAAAGAAATATTTTAAAGGACGTGACCTGTAAAATAAATAAATAAATTAATTAATTAAATTGACCTATAAAATAAAATAAAATAACGGTAGCTGGCATCAGATAATGGTGGATAAATTTAGCCATAGTTAAAAAAAAGGGGGAAATAGAACAAAAATACAATTAAATCCAATAGGTGATAATGTCTCTGTGAGCTGGCTATCAATCATGGGTTTACTTACACCATTATCCATGATTTTTGTGTTTTTGGAAGACTGAAAAATTATCTAGCAGTATGTCGATTTCATATGGAAGATGAAGGAAAGAACTGTCTAACCATTAGTGTCAACAGCAACCAAAATGCTTTTGACCAGGAAATAAATAATCTGCTGTGCAAATAATGATGATTGCCTAAATCATATTGGAGTTGTTTTTGAAAAATAGTGCTAGTTATTAGAAAAAAATTAAAAAAAAAAATAATAAGTGAATAAATCTTTTTCTTACATGAATTGCCCTCACAGTTTACAGATATAATATATTAATATTATGTGGCCTGAGCTCCCTAATTGAATCAACTCTGAAATTTACAGATATTGCATAGTCATTAATTAGTGTTAAGTTTTCGTAACACAGAGAAATAACTCAGTTGCTGTTATCTTTTATCAATTGCAAAATTTATTCCCTCCATTTT
Organism: Mastigoproctus giganteus; assembly: GCF_048544385.1. NCBI lineage: Eukaryota > Metazoa > Arthropoda > Arachnida > Uropygi > Thelyphonidae > Mastigoproctus > Mastigoproctus giganteus. The sequence goes on along the minus strand of NC_143581.1, from coordinate 57,553,821 downwards.
GTTGACATAATTGTGAAAACCAGGTATTTCATTTAATAAAATAATTTATGAATTTATAAATATTTATGTTAAATTATATTAAATATATTATTTATAAATAATAAATTTTAATGAACGATACCTGGCTTAGTTATTCAGTAAGGGAACTTTTTTTTATGACTGATGCTACATGATCGTAGCTTCCTAACATCATTTTTCCACCAACTTATTCCTAATAGGAGATGGACTTCTGCCCCTTGAAAATGATAATGGTGAATTATCACTACCTACACTTGAAGAGGCAGCCACGTTGGCAAGAGGAATGAAGTTACCCTCAGAAAATCGTGGTGTAATTTCCTTAACAGGTATACATATTGCTTGTATGGTTCTTTTTATATGCAAATTATTAAATAAATTACTGTTCAGTTTTTAAAAAGAATGAAATACTAGAATGAAAGTACTATGTAATTTCTATTTACATTCCATATCATAAAGACTAGCCAAATGCAGTTTATAGCTGCAGTGTTTGATGGCAACCAGGACTTTAATGGACTGCATATTTTTATGGTAGGGGCTTAGAGGGGAACAGGTATCCTGTGTGTTATCAGACACTCAGCCTAAAACACTGATGGATCCAATATCTCTCTATTACAGAAGATTTAGGAGAAGTCCGGTTCGCCTGCCTCCCTAAAATCCACTCATGCACACCTTCTCGATGGTAAGCCCTGTTACGTCACTTAGGTGGCAACGAACGTGTAGAGTGGTTCTCTTCAAGACGCCTGGTCAGCGTGAAGAGGAAAAGACCAAACCCTCCAGCAATGAGAGCACAACAATACAAATGGCCCTCAGTCCCCAGCAGCTTTCACTCTCCCTCTTACGGCAGCGAGAGGATCAGAGTGGAGGCAGAGGGTGCTAAGAATCTCTGGGTACGACCAGGCTGCCATGAACGGAAATTGAACTTGGCCTGTTATAACGTACGATCACTCATCGGTGAAGACAGGATATTAGAGCTGGAAAAGGAATTAGAAAATGTGAATTGGAATATCATCGGTTTGGCTGAAACAAGAAGAAGAAATGAATCACTTATAAGTTTATCAAGTGGAAATCTGCTGTACACCAATGGAAACAGTGAAAGGAGTGAAGGTGGAGTTGGGTTTCTGGTCCATAAAGATTTTAAAAACAACATTTTGGAATTCAAAAGTACATCACCAAGGGTGTCAAGACTAATACTCAAGATTTCGAAGAGGTACAAGCTAAAGATTATAATGATTTATGCACGAACATCGAGCCATGATGATGAAGAGGTTGAAGAAATGTACACTGAAATTGAGTCTTCTAGATGAGCAGAAAACCCACTACACTATTATTATGGGGGACTTCAATGCTAAGGTTGGAAAAAGGCAAAACAGTGCAGAAAGAGGAACTATAGGAAATTTTGGAATTGGTGAAAGAAATAAAAGAGGTGAAAGACTTGTGGAATTTGCAGAATCTCAAGGAATGTCAGTAATGAACACTTTTTTCAAGAAAAGGGTGAACAGAAAGTGGACATGGAAGAGTCCAAATGGATTAACAACTAATGAAATCGACTTCATCCTCACTAACAGAAGATATATTGTGAATGATGTTACCGTCCTGAATAAGGTAAGTGTTGGAAGTGATCACAGAATGGTAAGATGTACACTTGATATAGATGTAGGAAAGGAAAGGCAAAAACTGACTCGAGTAAATAATACAAAGGTCTTTGAAATAACAGAGGAGGAGAAAAAGCAGTATGTACTGGAACTTAAGAACAAGTTTGAGCTTCTGCAGACTGCTCAGGACCAAGATATCGACGAGGAATATTACAACTTTCTGAAAGTGATAAAGCCCAAGAAACCTATAGGGAAACAGAAATCCAAAGAAGGAAAAATTAGTCAAGAAACACTTGTCATGATGAACCAAAGACGACAAATGAAGAGCAAGAAAAACACTGACAGGGAGAAAATTGAGTATACTGAGTTATGCAAAGCCATTAGAAAGAGACTCAGAGAGGACATAAGAAGATTTAACACAAGAAAAGTAGAACAAGCATTAAGGGAAAACAAAGGATTTAAATCAGCAGCCATGAGCAGTAATACAGAAAGACAAATGATACTGAAACTGAAGAATAGCAATGGTGTACTTATAAACAGCAGAGAAGGCATAATTCAAATAGCAGAAGACTACTATAGAGAATTATACAAGGAACGAGGGAATGATACCAGCAGTGGGGAAGATGGATTGCAAAGTAGCAACACATACGACATACCCGATATTCTTCCTGATGAGGTAGAACATGTATTGAAGAAAATGAAGAATCAGAAACCCCCGGGGGAAGATGAAGTTACTGTAGAGTTGTTAAAATTGGGAGGAAGAGACATAACACAAAAACTGGCAAGGCTCTTCACAAAGTGCATTAGAAAAGGTGTGGTGCCTAAGCAGTGAAATAAAGCAATCATAGTTTTGCTGCATAAGAAAGGAGATAAATCAGAAATTGGAAATTATAGACCAATTAGCTTGTTATCCCACATCTACAAGTTGTTCACAAGGGTCATTACTAACAGATTAGAAAGAATACTTGATGAGAATCAACCGAAAGAGCAAGCTGGCTTTAGGACAGGATTCTCAACTATGGATCACCTTCACGTAATATCACAGCTAATGGAGAAAGCAAATGAATATAAAACACCATTATGCCTGGCATTTGTGGATTATGAAAAGGCATTTGACTCCATACAGCATAAGGCAATGTTTCGGGCACTGGAAAGACAAGGCATAGATACTCCATATATTATGATTTTGAAGAAAATATATGAGAGTGCTACATCCTTTATTAGACTAGACAAAGACAGTAGGAAATTTAAAATTGAGAAAGGAGTTCGACAAGGAGACACAATATCTCCGAAGCTGTTTACTGCTGCCCTTGAGGAAGCTTTCAGAAGATTAGACTGGTCGCAGAAAGGAGGCAATGTGAACGGAGAGTACCTAAACCATTTACGATTTGCAGATGACATTGTGGTCATAAGCCACGATCCCAAAGAATTAGAGGAAAATCTTAATCAGTTATGCACAGTTAGTAAGGATTTTGGACTAAAGATGAATATGGCTAAAACAAAAGTAATGATGAACAAGTATGCCACAGAAAGGGAAATAATGATTGAAGGAGCAGTAATTGAAAAGGTGGAGTCATATACTTATCTGGGACAAGTTGTTAGCTGTAATAATGATAAATGGCTGGAAGTCAAGAGAAGAATAAATTTTGGATGGATAGCATTCAGGAAATATAGTCACATACTGAAGAGCAATATCCCAGTTTGTCTGAAACGTAAAATAATGAATCAATGTATACTCCCCACCATGACTTATGGAAGTGAAACTTGGGCACACCAAAAGAATGGAAGAGAAGCTAAGAACTACACAGCGAAGAATGGAACGAATTATATTGGGAATCAGACTGTTAGATAAAAAGAGAAACACATGGATTAGGCAGCAAACTCAAGTAAAGGACACTCTTATCAAAACTAAAGAACTAAAATGGTCTTGGGGAGGACACATAGCTCGAAGACATGATGACAGATGGACTAAGAAAATAACAGAATGGTACCCAAGAGGAGCTAGAAGAAAACCTGGAAGACAAAGGCGGAGATGGATAGATGTAATTCATGAGTTTTTGAGTAGTAAATGGATGATCAGTGCTCAAAACAGAAGGAACTGGAAAGTTGCTGGAGAGGCCTTCATCCTGCAGTGGATTGAAAATAGCTGATGATGATGATTTTTATGGTGTAGAAACTTTGCTTATAATTTTAAAATTTTCATTCATTCACAGCAAGTAGCAGAACTAATTTTATGAAATAAGATATTTAATTAACATAGTTTGACATTGCACTGTGGTTAATATTCGAAAATGCTGATGCAGTTATTTTGCAGCTACTGCCTTTGAACGTATATGAATATTCAGAAAGTAAATTAAAATAAAATGAAGATTAAGCCACCATTAGAAGATTCTACCAAATTACAACATTATCTTTCTTTATCCTTAGGAAACTGATTATGCAAAGCCAAACTTTGATATCTAATAAAAATTAATGCCAGCCCCATATATAAATTCTTTAAATTTATATAAAAGAAGGATTTTTGTTTTCCAAGGACCAGTCCATCTTATCAGGAAGCATATGACCTTTCTGAATGAAAGAAAAAATAAAGAAAATTTCAATAATCACTAATCCCACCATAGAACTGGGTTGGGAGGCTTTAATCCTATGTTGTTGCAACCTGAACTAGTAGTAGTAGTAATAGAGGCATGTGATACAAGAAAGCAAGCATATGAGATTATGTAGCATCAGCCAAAAAAAAAAAAAAAAACAATTTCACACATCCATTCACTCAAAGTTTGACCAAACCTATTGGTAACTCTTTAGGAGGCTTACAGATCAGCTAGTGTATAATCTTGCTACCTCTACTCTGCCAGATAATGACTGGAGGGAGTCTGAGTAGTGTGCGTGCGGGGGGCATTGTCGAGGCCACGTTAACTCAAGGATCTGGGTATATTCTAACCATGTGTATGCCATATCCAAAAATTTCATTACTTCATTCAGCATGTCCCCCCCCACTTTTTCTTACTATTGAATGCACCATGAATTCTCAAACTAACAGAGTAAGCTTATCTGCAAAAAGATCTAAACCTCCCAAACACTTCCTAGTTCATTTCACAAATATATATGGTCTCAATTTTAATCTCAACAACGTCCATTTCCACTTGCAGTCTGCCAAACCCCATGTACTTTTTCTGACAGAATCTCAGTTATCAGTTGATTCAGCTACTACTCATCTCAGTGGCCCAGATTATTTGCTGTGTGATTCCTTTTGCCTCAAAGGTGGGACTTGTGCATATGTCCATTCCGATATTCCCTGTCAGACACTTGGTAATTTGGAATCTCCTCTTTTCGATGTTATCTGGCTTAAAATCTCTCTACCATTCTCCCAACTCTACTAATCACTTGGAGCCCTTTGACTTCCTCTCTTTGCAACTTGACTTTCTCTAGTCTAACGCCGACCGGGCTAGCCGAGTGGGTAAAGTACCTGCCCGGCAACCCAAAGGTCGCGGGTTCGATTCCCGCCTCGGGCTTGGATCAAAGTACTGCAAAAACCTTGGGAGGTGCAATATGGCCACAGAAGCCGATGCGCCAATAACTACCAAATCAAAAAAATCTAGTCTAACTTTCCTAACAGTGAGATAATTTTCCTTGGTGATTTTAATATTCACAACTACAGCTGGCTTTCATTTCTTAGTCACACTGACCCAGCTGGTCGAGATGCTGAGTCTTTTGCAATTAATAATGACCTTGCACAGATTTTTCATTTACCTAGAAGAATACTGGACAATCTTAACCATACAGCCAACACGCTTGATCTTTTTCTCACAAACAACCCTTCTAAGTACACGGTCGGAGTGGTCCTTTAGGCACCTCAAATCATAAATTGGTGATTGTCTCTTCTCCAATGGAGCCTTTATCTCATTGCTACTTCCACCTCCGTAGCCAGGTGGGAAGGAGCAGCGCGTAGCACACGCTTCTTGATTAGACCGGGGTTCGAGCCCGTCACCAGTAAATACGGAGGATGCGGAAAGGTCAGGGAATGACCACCGCACCGGAGCAATATGGCCTTAGTTGCTAATGCTCCTAAAAACCAAATGACATTGCATGGCTATTCCCAACCTCGTTTTGTTTGGCATTACAAGAATGCAAAACGGGATGACCTGTGAGATTTCTTTTCCTTGGTCGGACTACTGTTTCAAAACTTCTGATGTTAATGTTTGCTCAGATCGTGTCAGTGAAATTATTCTTGTAGGAATGGAATCCTTTATCCCACACTCCACTTTAAAATCTCATCCTTTATCTAAACCTTGTTTTTCCAATAAACGTGCTAAGACTGTTGAAGAGAAGAATGTTGCATATCGTAATTGGCTTGTTTCCAATTCTGAAGTTTCCTTACTGCCTGCACCAAAGCTCGCAACAATTGTAAAACAGTTATTAATCAGTCCAAACTAGATTTTGAACAGGCTAAGAGTAGAAAACTTGCTTCTTGCCCTAATGGTAGTCGAGCATTCTGATCTCTTGCTAATGCTATTGGCCGCAACTTTTGTCCATCTCTGCTCACACCTGTCAAAATCAGATGGTTCTGTTGTCACTTCGGACAAGGATAAAGCTGACCTGCTAGCATCCCATTTTTCTTCCAACTCATGTATTTATGATAATGGTAAAACACCTCCCACCATTCTTAGCACGCTCCATTCAATGCCTTCTGTGGTCTTCCGTTAAAAGATGTTAGAAGGAATTTGACGAATATTGATGCTAAGAAAGCTCCAGGTCCTGATGATATTTCTCCACTTGTTCTCAAAATCTGAGCTCCTGAACTTACTGCTGTTCTTTGTCGCCTTTTTTCAGTTCCTAAAAAGGGTGACAAATCCCTCTCATCTAATTAACGTCCCATTGCAATTATTTTTACTCTTTCTAAAGTAATGGAGAAATAAATTAACTGCCAACTCTGAAACTACCTAGAAACCTTTCATCTGATCAATGATTGCCAGTATGCATTCCGTCAGTGTCGATCCACTGGTGATATTCTGGCTTATGTTACTATATCATTTATGGACAAATTCAATGGCAAAGTTTGGTGAAACACAAGCAGTTACTTTTGACATCTCAAAGGCATTCGATCGTGTTTCGCATCAAGGTCTTCTAAACAAGCTTTCATCTTATGGTTTACAAACTGTTTTTTGTAATTGGTTATTCAGTTTTCTCTCTTATCGCTCACTGAGGGTGATGGTAAATGGCTTTCTGTCTTCTAACTTCTCCACTAATGCTCGTGTTCCCCAAGGTTCAATTCTTTCCCCCACTCTTTTCCACTTGTATATTAATGACCTTTTCCCATTGACTGGAAATCCTATCCATAGTTTTGCCAATGATAGCACATTGCATTCCACTTTCCATTTTGAGAGAAACCTTGCCCTGGCCAATCAGCTTCAACTTCTCGAATATCCACTACCAATTCCTTAAATGCTGAACTCCAGGTAATACTCCAGTGGGCAAAGACAATTTAGTTGATTTCAATCCTTCTAAAACTCAGTCTTGTCTTATATCTTGCAAAAAGCATTATTCTGCTCCCATGCTTATTTTTGGTGAAACTCCGATTTCGAGGCAAAATTATATATCTATTTTGGGGATTACCCTGACTTCTAATCTCTCTTGGCACAAGCACATTACAAATATTGCTTCCTCTGCATCTAAAAAACTTGGTTTTCTCTTTCGCTCTCAGTGTTACCTTTCTTCCAGACAGCTGTCCACTCTGTAAAAATCGCAAATCTGCCCTACCATGGAATAATGTTCCCACTTCTAGGGTGGTGGTGCCCCCAAAACCTCTCTCAGGCTTCTAGATTCCATTCAGAAGAGGTCAGTTAGGTTAATTAATGACTCCTCTCTAACAGAGTCTCTCCATTCGTTGTTTCATAGAGATACTCTTTCTGCTGCTTGCTTTTTTTACAGATACTTCTATAGGCACCGTTCTTCTGAATTGGCTTCTATAATTCCCACTCTCTCTTTGAAAATAGTCTGAACACGTGCCGCCACTAGCCAACATCCATTTACTGTCCAACTTCAAACTCACAGAACCAACTTTTCATCTTCCTCGTTTATTCATTCAAATGCTGTTTTCTGGAACAACCTTCCTTAATACATACTTCCTGAAAATTACAGTCAACTGAAGTCTAATGTCAACAGATATCTTCTTTCTTCTTCTCAACCTCCAACCAAAGCACAATACTGAGTACTATAGGTTCTAATACCTCATGTGTTTGGGGTTTTCATTAAAAAAAAAATTTGCCAAACAGGAAAGTCCCCTTAGTGAGTGGCTCTATGAGGGTTTTTTTTTTTTTTTTTTTGTGGAATTTGGAAATTTTATACATTGATTTAAAATATTAATTTTTTCTTATTTTAACTTTATTGCCTAAACTGGAGTAAAATTATTGTCAAAAATCAAATAAAATTAAAAAAAAACAAAAAAAAAACAATTGCATAGTTCACTAGAGATCACAAGATTAAAACCAGATTTTTCTGCATCCAGGGATATCAGACAACTCCTGGACCCTACCCCCAACTGAAGAGGTAATAAAACATCTATTACTAGTAGTAGTATCATTAGCTGTATGGTGCAAGGAAGCTTGAGACTTTTGCTGCACCAGCCAAAAAAAATATATTTCTGAGTTACACAGAGAAGAAGAGTGAGAGCAGGTGTCAGAAGTAGAAGGAAATCACCAAGAAAGAGAAGATTGCTGATATCCAGCTGAGGACCCTGGGTGTGCCAAGCCCATAGTCACCAGATGTGAACCCCTGGAGTTAATAAATCAAATATGTGGGAATTTGCAAAAGTGTTTACATGGGACAGAGTCAATGGAACCTGTTCAGAAGGATTCATGAACAGGAAAATGCTGTGTGACTCAGTAAAGTTTCCATCTTGGAAACTTTCCTGAATTGCATATCATTTTATATTCAGTGTAAACCAGATGTGGTTGGAACTTTGTGGAAGTAGAACATGCTCCAGGAATTGACACAGGCTGAGAATGGTTTTTAAAATTATTCATCATTAGTGATCTGCCTTGTCCAAGGGGCTGCTAATGAACACTGATCTGGTGTGTTTGTTCAAAAGTAGAGGCTTGGGACAGCACCCCTAGCATCCCCAGATACTGACCAGCACAACAAAACCAAAAGGCTCTTCAAGCAGGACTAGCACAGACAACTCTACCAGCCAGGCCATCCTAAAGAAATTGCTAAGTCTCCAAAGATGGTCCAGTTCTATCATTGCCAGAAAAAATTTCTTGTTCCACACAAGGAACACCCCTCCACTTCCTGTTTAGCTCCATCTGCATTATAGTCAGTTATGATAGCTTCTCCCTCTTCCACCGAGGTGATCATTTTGTCATATGTATTAACCAATGCAACTCGGATGATCCCTGCAGTTCCATAGCCCGCCTGTGACATTACATTGTTTATTGTTAACTTCACCTGTTTCTTCAATATGTACATGTTAGCCTTTAATTTAAGTGTTTCTGCTTTGTTGTTTTAAAGTATTTTGTCATTTATGAAGTAAACCTGTATTATCTGTGGGTTTGCGAATTGTCTGTAATATAATTTGATTTAATTTATTTCAGTTATTCTTGGTGTGTATCCTGTGTTTGCGCATCATCTCCAATGGATATGTCGGAATTACTGTAACTTGCCAGCAATAAACCAGCATTACAAATATGCAGTTGGAAGTGCTGTTTTGCCTCTCACTTATTTTTGTTTTGTAATGCCTTTCAAAGAACACCAGATTTATGTTTCCAGTAATTATATACAGAATTTATTAGGAGCCATATACAAAATAATTGAAAATTGGAGCAGAGATTGCACCTGTCATCCATAACTATCTGATAATCAAGTAATACATAAATAGATGTCAAGAATATTATTGCATTAAAAAAAAAAAAAAAAAAGCACTAATGGAGAATTATTTATTTTTTTTATTCCCTGACAAGTTCCTTCTAATCAAGTCAATAAGAAGAAATCAATATTTTAAAGCATTTATACCCAGTTTGTTTTAACAAAATTACATGAAGAAACTTACTTCACAAAGCTCATAGCTATTGGAAAACTAATCTCCCTCTAATAATATTGAGTAAGGCCACGCATTTTTGAAAACCCTCTCCTGAAAGGGCTAAGAAACTAAGATAAAGAGCCCTTCTAAGTATACATGGACTGGAATGGACCTAGGGTCTTAGGGGTTATCCAAAAATTGGTTAAATTGAAATTTTCATTCCACTTTCATTCTGAACTGTAAATAGAACAACAAATGATGTCTATAAAACTAAAAAAGCAATATTCACTATTACATTAAGATGCATAGATTTAAGTGCAATTTCAAGAATGTAATGATGATAGTGTTGGATGAGGTACATTTTCTGCAAGAGTTCGTACAAAATAAAGGCAACATCTTAAACTAAGGATGATTATTAAGCTTTGTGTAATTTTATCACATGAGAATGATGAAAGTGTTAGTGTTTATTCCATTAACAAGTTAATGCTTGTAAACAACCTTCATTAAGCATCTTTTTTCTGAGTAGAAAGTATGTGATGCGGATGTGAATATGAGAAGTGTATAGTGTATGAATTTAAAAAAAAAAAAAAAGTGTGGAAGTTTGCCTTCAGCCAATGGGTGGTTGATTGCTAGAATATGTTATAAGCTTTCACCTGTTTTTTTTGAAAGTGGATAGTTTGAATAAATTCAAAGAACTAGGCAAACTATTGGAGGGATGAATAGGCGAAATGGGATTCCCCCCACTATTAATACTTATACTAAACCCATCCTTGGTCATGCAGAATTCAAACTACCATGCTTGATCAAGTACAGGTTCCAACTCCTGTTGAATACCATTTTGGATCGTTATATTGGTCAGTACTCAGTGAAGAGGATTAACCATGGACTTTTCTGTTCCTTTATTCAATTTTTTCATTTCCCTTCAAGTTGATCGTATCAAAAATAAGCAATGTTCTATAATGAAATTTGTTGTGATTCTATCAATATATTTTTTAAGAAAATAAACACGTATTACTTGATATCCTCTGAACATTTTGTGGACCCTTGGAACTGGTCTGCAGACTGCAGTTTGGGAAATGCTGTTCTAAGAGATATATTTAAAGTACATGAATTCCAAGTCATCCTTGGCTATGTAGACTTCAAATATTAATGGTGTTGGATATGAGTTTTAACGTTTGTAGGATGAGTACCAATTTGAATCTGTACGTTAGTTGAGTACCTAGTGGACAAGAATGCCCACAAACTAGACAACTTCTTGGTTCCATTTTGGATTTCTGCATTGTTCATACCCAATGAACAATGTTAACTTTGGACTAAGATTACATACTGGAAATTATGGGGATGGGGTCACTTGTTCTCCTTTGATCACCAGGAGTTCCTCCTGCCTGTGATCATTCTGATCCACAAGTGCCCATTTACACCCAGTTCTTTAACCAAAGAACTCGAATTTGCTCTATCTAAGAATACATCTTGGACTTGCTTTGCTCACTTCCACATTAAAATCTTGGCCCAGGATTAGTAGTAGTAGTAGTGGCATGTGATGCAAGAAAGCAAGTGTATGAGCTTATGCAGCATCAGCCAAAAAAAAAAAAAAATCACACCATTCTCTCTAAATGCCTGTCCAGTTCCTCCTTAAATTTATTCAATCTATCAACTTCCACAACGACAGATGGAAGTTTGTTCCAGCAATTAACCACCCGCTGGCTAAAGGCAAATTTCCGCACATCTATTCTGCATCTGTCTTTTCTTAATTTGAATTTATGCCCCCTTAGATTCGTTATCTGAACAAGTGGAAGGATCCCATCAGAATTCAGCGTGCTCAACCCATTCAAGGCCTTATACACCTCAATCAGATCACCGCGCAGGTGCCTAGTCTCCAGCCACTGTAATTTGCAGAACTTAAGCCTCTCTTGGTAAGAGGATCCCTTCATCCCCCTCACCAATCTTGTTGCCCTTCTCTGTACACGCTCAAGCAAATCTACATCCTTCCTAAAATGAGGCCTCCAGATCTGTATGCAGTACTCAAGGCGTGGCCTCACCATTGCCTTATACAGGGGGACAATCACCTCCTTCTCCCTGCTAGCAAAATTCCTATATATCATTGACAAGACCCCATGACCTGCCCTGGCAGCCTGTCTGCATTGCTCAGAAAACTTCATATCTGACTGCACAATTACCCCCAGGTCTTTTACATTTTCTACCACCTTAAGTGTAGTACCACACAGTTGGTACGTTTCTCTGGGGTTACTTCTACCCATATGCAGTACTTTGCATTTATCCAGGTTAAACTTCAGTTGCCACTGCTTAGCCCATCTGCCCAAATTATCTAGATCCTGTTGCAGTAGCACACTGCCATTACTGTCATTAACAACCCTGCCAACCTTTGTATCATCTGCAGACTTCGACATTAAGCCTGATATACCTTCATTAATATCATTGATAAATATACAAAACAACAGTGGACCAAACACCAAACCCTGTGGGACTCTACTAATAACATTAGTCCACGAAGAGCAGCACCCATTGATTACCACCCTGTGTCTTCTCCCACTTAACCATCCTTTTATCCATTGTAGCAACTTACCCTTAATACCATTCTGCTCCAATTTGTACAATAGTCTTCCATGCGCAACAGTGTCAAAAGCTTTCCTGAAATCCAAATATATGATATCAAAATTATTTTTTGCATCCAGTTCCTTTGTAACCACATCATAATATCCTATCAAATTTGTCAGACAAGACTTTCCCTTAACAAACCCATGCTGTGTCTGAATTATTGCTGCAGTCTTGTCTAGATGATCTTGCAATGCATCTTTAACAGTGACTCCATTATTTTCCCCGGAACAGAAGTTAAACTAACTGGTCTGTAATTCCTCGTGTCACCCTTCGATCCCCCTTTGTGAATTGGGGATACATTTGCACATCTCCAGTCCGTGGGGACCTATCCTGAATCCAAGGATGCTCTCATAATTATGGCTAAGGGTTTGCTTAGTTGCTTTGCTGCCTCCTTTAATATAACTGGATAGATCCCATCCACCCCAGGTGCTTTTCTTATTAAAGGCACTAATCATAATTGGGATTGGTTGTTTTATTATTTAAATAACTTTTTCTGCTTAGCTATTGCATAGCTTAAGTTAATTTTAATTCAACCACAAAATTTGCTTTTAGAGTCCTGTGTATAAGTCCAGCTCACTCAGGTATGTTTTAATTCTTGTAGTTTTGCAGTCACTTTTGCAGATTTCAAAATTAAATTTAATTTTTTTTATTAATTTAATGGAAATTAAAAAAATCATTGACAACAGGGAGTAAGGTTCTTTCCCCCCCACCCTTAGTGTGGCACTTAATGTTTAAAAAAAGTGAATTTTTTCATGTAATATTTGACAATAAGAAAACTAAATGTTGTAACATTCATTCAGTTTTTTTATTTTTGTGAAAGAATCTAGCACGGAAGATAATTTGGATTTACCACCAAGAAATGAAATTTTTGATGATTCAGGAGGAGGAGAAGGAATGCTCCATATTACTAGCCTAGCAGAATCCAAAATTAGGTCAGAATTAGTTCCTCCTGTTCTTTGTGCAGAATCTAATGGAAAGCCACCTGGTATGTTTTATTAAAAAATATATAAAATAAATAAAAAATATTCCCAGGTATAAAAATAAGAGGTGTTGATAAAAAGTTCCAGAATGCTTTAAGTGAATTAAAATTGGATTTTATTTGCCAATTGTTTGTTTAATTGCAGTTCCTTTTAGGAACTGCTTTTAAAGAGACATAAGCAAATAATCCCTATTGGCAGGTTTACATGATGCCATTCTCATTTACCATGATTGAAAGCATTTCTGCAACTCATTTACTGACATCAGTTTAGGCCTCTCTACATCTTCAAAATATCTAAAGTGTTGCCCTGTTAGCAGAGTTTTGATATTTGAATATAGAAGTCAGGTTGGAACCAGCTTGGTAGAGTAGAGAGGATGTTCCATTTGAAGGATCTGTTTTCCATTAAAAATTGCTTCACTGATAAATTAGTGTGAGTCAGCACATTGTCAACCATGGACTATTGCAACTGGCTGCTGAAGAGGGGATGGCATTTATTCTTCCTTCACCACCAGATAGTGTGATTGAGGTACTCATCAAGACAGATTTCTGATGAGAAAAATTGATCCTTCAGGTGGAACATCTCTCTTTGCTTCCCCAGTTTCACTCTGCCTGACTTCTTTCTATTTTTAAATATCAAAACTTTGCTGAAAGGAATGCATTTAGGTATTTTGAGGAAGTTTAGTATGCCAAGGGCACAAAAACAGTATTAGTTAAAAGTTACAGAAATGCTTCCAGTCATGACAGAAGAGAATGATTACATGTAGAGCTGTCTAAGGAAACTGCTTTTAAGAAGACAGACATAATTGATAAGTTCAGTTTTAACTTAGTCATTCCTAGAACCCTTTAACTACACTTTGTTTATAAATTTTTTGTTCAGAAAATATGTATACTTATTTACTGTCTATTGATATTATAGAAAGTGATTTTTGCTCTTTGTACTTAACATATCTATTTACAAGTGGTTCCATATATACACTCTAAATCTTTGACATTTATAGAAATGTCAGAAACTTATTGCATGAAATAATAATTTGCTTAGAATGAAAGGTAAAGGTAAGCTGCAGCCATTATCAACCCACTACAGGATGGAAACCTCCACAACAATTCGTGTTGAAGGAATTGGACCATAATTTGCCATACTGGTCCAGTGCGGGTTGGCAAATCGGCCGTATTTAGTAGTCATGGGCTTGAATTCTGGTCTACTCAAAGAGAGTGTGCTACTGCACTCCCACTCCTGACCACTCGGCTAAGCAAAACACGACCACTGGGTCGGGTTTTGCTTAGAATAATAGAACCAAACTTCTAATTAGCTCTCATTCCACTCTGGAATTATTTAGGATTATATCCTCATACCTAACATGTAACAGGCACCTCCACAGCAAAGTCATGAAGTATAGATTTATATATGCTATGTGTTCAACATTGATGCCATAAAATAGAGTAATATTTTTAGTCTATCTTATAAATTTCTCTGACCCTATGTGACTATTATGGAACATAAGAATTTAATTTTACTGTTAATTTCTGTATGATGTGTTTGTTCCTTATGTGCATTGTGATTTATGTGCATTCCTTATTTGCTCAAAAGCTTGAAGTTAATTCCTGGTTCTTTTATTATTTTAAGCAAAGTTTACACAAGAACAGAATTGGTTTCTTCTTATTTATTCACATTCCTTTTACACTCGTTAATTCACTCATCCCAGTAAATTCGTTTATTACCTAAAACTTTAGCTTAACACATTCACTGCTTTCTAGAGCAAATATGCAGCATCATATTTTTAATCCACTTTGAGGGGGAACCAACCTACTTCTAGAACTTTTTTCCTTTTGATTTGACAAAAAAAAAAAAAAAAATTTTTTTTTTTCAATCACCCTTTATCAGAAACTGATTAATTCAGTCATAGTGAGAAGAAAACCCAAAAATGTCTCTTCCCTTTCCAATCCATATTGATTGAATCCCATGGTTTTCAATCCTGGGTCACAAAGGTTTTGGAAAAGTCATTAGTGAAAGTGTTATGTACATCACATGCAGTTAAATCTCTTCTGTCATGCATTATGGGTCATATCTTTTAAAGTTATGACTAGCGTCACTGGGATCCATTATTCTTTACATTCTGAAAGTACAGCATTAAAATGGTGTCTGAAGGCTAGCCACTGGTTCAGCTAGTGTAGAATCTCATTGCTAATACACTGCTACCCATGACTGGAGGGAGTCAGAGTAATGTGTATGCAGTGGGCACTGCCATGGTCACATTATGTTTTGGGTATATTCTTGCTGTATGTTTTCCATATTCATATATGGAAAACATATGAATTCACACATGTTTTCCATATGTTAATTCATATCCATATCTCCTCAACTTTTATCTCACTGCCTATCTATGAAAAGATATAAATCTCCCAAAAAGTTAATTCATTTCATAAATATAAATTTAAGGAAGATCTAGAAAAATTATTGGGGGAGTTGGACAGGTGATATGGAAAGTATTTTTCCCCCATTCTGTATAAGCTTGTTTTCTTGCATCATTTTCCACTACTAATACCTGGTCTTAGTTCGATCTCAGTGATGTCCATTTCAACCTTCAGCCTGCCAAGTCCCACTTATTATTTCTGACAAAATTTCAATCAGTTGACCCAACCACCACTCATCCCAATTGTCCTAATTATTCACTTGATTCCTTTTGCTTTATTTATCCCACCATGGGGTGGGATAAATATTTCATAAATTTCTTTTTACATTTGGTACGGCCACTATGGCCAGAGGTGTTTACAGCTTCATTGCAACTATTTGTAGGCACCTCCATAGCCAGGTGGGCAGGAGTGGCAGTGCGTAGCACACGCTTCTTGATTAGACCGGGGTTCGAGCCCGTGACCACCAAATACGGAAGATGCGGAAAGGTCAGGGAATGACCACCGCATATCCCTGGAGCAATATGGCCTTAGTTGCTAATGCTCCTAAAAACCAAATAACAAACAAGAACATAACAGCAACTATTTGTTTTAGCCAATGCAGCAGTGTATGTGCAACATGGTTTCTGTTTGTCATGCAGATTTTACTTAAAATTTACTTCGAGCAGTATAGACAATCAAATACGAATTTAGTGAACAGAAAAATCTTTTTAGTTAAATTAAATACATTAATTACCGTTGTTCTTGTGTTATGAGTCTAGTTTGTCCATTATTATGAATTGCAGTTAGAAATCCCTAATTCTTGAATAAAAGAAATGCAACATAATTAATTTTGCTATTTTTTAATTGTTTCTAGCCACTTCCATACTAATATATGAAACCCTGGAAAAGATGGGATACTCAGCTTTCAGGCCTGGTCAGGAAAAAGCTATCATGAGAATACTTTGTGGTATGCATTTAAAATTTTGTTTTGCATTGTCATTATAATGAAGTTTAAACTTCTGAATGTATTTTTATCCAATACTGAATTATCTGTTGTAAGGAGGTGATTATAGATAGTTTAACCTCCACTTTTTATCCCCCACTCACAGAACTGAATGCATCACTTAGTATAATTTCTGTGCAGTGTATAGACATTATTCAAAAGACATGCAATGGCCTGTTGCTCATGTATTAAAACACTAAATTTTTGTAGTGAAATTTTTTCACTAACATCTACTGAAATTAAATTTTTCTTCCTACTTCGTACTTTAAAGAAAATTTAATTTCCTACTGAAATTCAATTTTTCTTTTTTCTTTATTGAATGTTGAGAGGTTCACTTTAATCATCTTTTACATTTCTTATATAAGACAGAATGTCTTATAATGGAACTTGTGGATTGGTAATTCTTACCTAATTTTCAGATGTTTCTGGAATTGCCGGATGGCTGCTTCTTACATTAGAATGTTAGAGATACCATGAGAGAAAACAATATTCTTGCCCTGGTTATCAGTAAGGGTTCTTAAGATATTAGGAATCTTCAAATAAAAGAACCACTGGCATCGGTGATTGCTGTCTTTTGCAGTGAGATCTATTTAAAGAGGTAACTTCTGACAAGGGGAAAGAGGAATGGTTTTTGTTTTTACAAGGGAAGGGATTATGAGTCTTATATAAGTTCTTTTCAATGGGACCAAATAACTTTAACAAATGCAAAATGTTTAAAGACATTATATATACACTGGTGTTCAAAGATAGTGCATCACCCCTTAAAATTGTAATTGTTGTCCAAATAAAGTAAGTATATGGCAATATTGCATCAGCTGTTACTTTCAGCTATAGAAGCATCCTCTACAAGAGTTGCAGTCATTCCTTGCTTGTGTCAAGATGGTGAGTTATGTGCAGTTGACGCCATGAAGTAAGAGTGCTATTGTTGCTTTACGTGAGGAAGGACATTCTTCCCGTCATATTGCTTATAGAGTGTCTTGTAATCAGTTGACAGTGAGTAGATTTCTTTCCAAACTCAAGAATACTGGTTCTGCTGATAGGAACAAAGGAACCGGACACAAATGAGTCTCTACGCCAAAACAGAACTGCAAAACCATAAAGGTTCTTCATCTGAGCTGAAAAGAGAATGGGAAGAACATACAGGAGTGGTAGCAAAAGTAGTAACAATCAGAAGACTTCTCTTCAAAAATGGACGTGTAGCCTGTAATCCTAAGAAGAAGCTCCTCCTCACACAAAAAATGAAAAGGGCCCGATTAATTTCGTGTAAGGAGCATATCAAATGGACCCCCGAGCAGTGGAAGTCAGTTATTTTCTCGGATGAGAAGAAATTCAAACTGCATGGCTCTGATGGGAGACAAGCGATTTGCCATAGACATGGTGAAGAATACCATCCAGATTGTATGGTGTCTACAGTGAAATTCCCTACCAGTCAAATCATATGGGGGTGCATTTCGTATCACCTGCAGTTTATAAAAGGGTCTGTAAATGCCAATGGATACTTGGCTATATTGGAAGGCAAATTGCTGGCAACTATTAGAGACCATTTTAACCTGCCAAGTAACTGTATCTTTCAGGACAACTCTGCTCCTAGTCATCGGGCAAAAAGTGAAAAGTCGATATTGATGGTTCAACTGTTGATGATCCTGCTCAGGTAGCTAACAAACTAAATGAATATTTTGCATCGACATTCACACATGAGGAGTTATTCAGCGAGGGGAATGCCAGAGGTGTATTCAACTCTAGCAGTAAGCTACAGAATCTTGAAATAACTGGGAGTAAAGTGGAGGAGAAATTGTTGAAGATAAACACAAGAAAGGCACCTGGGGTGGATGGGATCTATCCAGTTATATTAAAGGAGGCAGCAAAAGAAGTAAGCAAACCCTTAGCCATAATTATGAGAGCTTCCTTGGACTCAGGGGAGGTACCCATAGACTGGAAATGTGCAAATGTGACCCCAATTCACAAAGGAGGATCAAAGGCTGACACAAGTAATTATAGACCTGTGAGCTTAACTTCTGTTCCAGGAAAATTAATGGAGGCACTGGTTAAAGAAGCACTGCAGGATCATTTAGACAAGACTTCAGTTATAGCTCGGACACAGCATGGTTTTGTTAAGGGGAAGTCTTGCCTGACCAATTTGATTGGATACTATGATGCAGTCACAAAAGAACTGGATGCAGGGAATAGCTTTTATATTATATACTTGGATCTTAGAAAGGCTTTTGATACTGTTGCACATGGAAGACTGCTACACAGATTGGAGCAGTGTGACATTGGAGGCAAATTGCTGCTATGGATAAAGGGGTGGTTGAGGGGGAGAAGACAGAGAGTGGTAATCAATGGACACTGCTCATCGTGGACTAATGTTATTAGTGGAGTCCCTCAGGGCTCAGTGTTGGGTCCATTATTGTTTTCTGTATTTATAAATGATATTGATGATGGTATATCCGGCTTAATGTCCAAGTTCGCAGACGATACAAAGGTTGGCAGGGTTGTCAAGGACACTACTGACACTATGCTGCTGCAACAGGATCTGGAAAGGTTGAGCAGATGGGCTGAGAGGTGGCAAATGAAGTTTAACATTGACAAATGTAAAGTACTACACATGGGAAACAGCAACCCCAGAGCAACGTATCAACTCTGTAGTACTACACTGACAGTGGTAGAGAATGAAAGTGACTTGGGGGTGGTTGTGCAGGCAGATATGAAGTTCTCTGAGCAGTGCAGACGGGCTGCAAGAGTAGCTCATGGAGTATTGTCAATGATATACAGGAATTTTTCCAGCAAGGATAAGGAGGTGATTATTCCCTTGTATAAGGCAATGGTCTGGCCACACCTAGAGTACTGTATACAGGTCTGGAGGCCTCATTTCAAGAAGGATGTAGAGCTGCTGGAACGAGTACAGAGAAGGGCAACAAGATTAGTGAATGGAACAAAGGGGTACTCTTACGAGGAAAGGCTTAAGTTTTGCAAATTACAGTGTCTGGAGACTAGGCACCAGCGAGGTGATCTGATAGAGGTGTATAAAGCCTTGAATGGTTTGAGCATGCTCAATGCTGATGGGATTCTTCCTCTTGCTCAGAATAATCACCTGAGAGGGCATAAATTCAAATTGAGGAAAGACAGATGTAGGATAGACATGCGGAAATTTGCCTTTAGCCACCGGGTGGTTGGTTGGTGGAACAGACTTCCATCCCTTGTCGTGGAGGTTGATAGCCTAAATAAGTTTAAGGCTCAGCTAGACAGGTATTTTGAACGAACAGAGGGGTGAAGTGGAAGTGGTTTTGTTTTTTTGTTTTTTTTTTTTGGCTGATGCTGCATAAGCTTGCTTTCTTGCATCAAATGCCTCTACTAATGCTAATGCTAAATGTAAGTAGACACTTCTGTAGTTACTTTAGCTTCATTTCTGCATTAGAGGTTCGACAGTAATGTGTTTACATTTGTTACAGGTGAAAAAATGGTTGAAAGAGTGACTCATTAGCTGGCTAGGAAACGGCCCGTACCTGAATCCTGTAGAGAACTGTTGGCACCATATGGAATCTGCAGTTGCCAGAAAGAAACCAAAGACCCTTATAGAACTTCAGGAAGCCATAATTAGTGTTTGGAACCATGAACTATCAGTTTATTATCTTCATAAATTAATCTTTTCAATACCTCCACTGTGTGCTCTTGTCATCAGCGCCAGAGGCAGTTTATCTAAATATTAGTTTTCACCTGGTGAACCTTTCATTTTGTTTTCCATTTGAAATGATAAACTGAAGCAAATTGAAGGCTTCTGATAACATTTCAGCCATAATTGTCATGTTTACCAAAACTGTTGTATAAAGATTGCAAATGCTCATTTTGGAATATTTTGCCTTAACTATTAATAAATATCTTTTGTTTATATTTCTATTTGTGATGCTAGTCATTAAGGTAACATACCATCATGAAAAAGGGTTAGAAATGTGAAATTCTTAGGTGATGCACTTCCTTTGAACACCAGTATTTGTAAAATAATAAGAGAAGTTTACCTCAATATAGTACGTAGAACACTTCTGTATGATACTCTCCAGAAATTAAAACGAAAAAATCAAAAAACTTACATAACAAATAATTTAAAAAATAATTAATCAATTTAACAAAAAAAAAATTGCAAAACAATTTTCTTTCCTGAAGCTTACAACGCTTTACGACCATATGTCGTGATCACAGGAAAGAAAATTACCGAATACGCTATTCGGTAATTTTCATTCCTGAAAATTCCAGAAAGAAAATCATTATACAATTTTTTTCGTTATATTCTTTTAATTAATTTTCTTATTGTTAATTGCGTTAAATTGATTTTTAATTATTTTTTAAATTATTTGTTACATTAGAGTAACAAATAATTTTAAAAATAATTGGCCCCTTGATATGTGTTGCAATAGTATTGATAATCCTGAACTGATTACTGATAAGCTGAATAAATAGTTTGCATTGATATTCATATTTGAAGAAGTTTTTTAAAGTAGAGGATACCAGTTGTTTAGCCAATATTAATTGGGAGTGAGTGAATTTATGGTAACTGAACTGAAAAGCAAAGTTATTACAATTAAAAGTGAACAAGGTATCAGGAGCTGGTGGATCTCTTCAGT
Source organism: Mastigoproctus giganteus (assembly GCF_048544385.1). Taxonomy (NCBI): domain Eukaryota; kingdom Metazoa; phylum Arthropoda; class Arachnida; order Uropygi; family Thelyphonidae; genus Mastigoproctus; species Mastigoproctus giganteus. The sequence goes on along the minus strand of NC_143581.1, from coordinate 57,532,592 downwards.
TACATGGGAGCAATAGATGATGTAAGCAAACCTTTAGAGCATCCTTGAATTCAGGCAATGCTCTTATAGAGTGCAAAAGTCTCTCCTATTCACAAAGATGGCTCAAAGGATGAAATGAGTAACTACAGCCGTCTCAGTTTGATTCCTGTTCCAGGAAGATTTTGGAATATTTAGTTAAGTATGGTGGAATCTCTAAAGTGGAATCTCTAGTATAGGATCATCTGAACAGGTATGGAATTGTGAGGGAATTGCAGAATGACTTTATTAAGGGCAGGTAATGACTGACTAACCTAATTCTCTACTATGAGGTTATAAAGGAATTATTACTAAAGAATTGGACAGAAGGAATAACTTTGACTTAATTTACATAGATTTCAGTAAAGCTTTTGATACTGACCTAAAATGAATGATCGTTGTGTAAATTGAACAATGTGACATTAAGAGCAAGTTATTACTGTGGTTAATTGGTAGGAAACAGTTATAAATGGCTGTTGCTCTTCATGTATTAATGTTATAAGTGGAGTCACGCAGGCTCAGTTCTTGGCCCCTGACTCTCTCATTAATGAATATAATGATATTAATGTGTAAGTTTTCTGATGATATGCTAGATTTATAAACAATAAATTTACAGTATTGAAGGCAATCCACATCTTGTTAATGTTTGCCATATGGGTGCATACGACTTTGGTAATCTATTATCTTGCATAATAATTTAAAATTGGTATATGATAACTACTGCAATGATTTTCATAAGTTTTTGAAATGTGATAAAATGTAGTGGTCAGGCCTGTTAAATATGTACAGTTGGTCATACCACTGGCTGTTGCATATTCCCATGTGGTCTTAGTGATATCCAGTTTAAAAATTTAATTTTGACCTTTTAACTAAGTGTTTACTTATTTTACCTATTACAGGTGACCCCCGCTTAACGCTGATCATTCGTTCCGGAAAAACAGAGCGCTAAGTGAATCCGCGCTAAGCGAGCGCCACTTTCCCATAAGGTAACATATGTATTTGTGAGCTGCGGTCGGTGCCATAGGATATTTCCTAATCAATAATAAACGGTAATGAAAAGATGCACAAATGTCGGTCAAAATATTTAATATTCAAATATTTACACATATAAAATATTCTGCATTACATACGTATAATTATGTGGTAACTACTTGAGTCTCAAAAGTAAACAAAATTCCAATTAAAATAATGAATTTAATTGATTTAATTTAATGGATGAATTTAATCATGAAAAATGTGTGGATTTTGAGTTGAACTTTGGCCCTCTTCCAAATAAACTAAAAGGGGTATTAATTTTAAATGGCCCGCAGCGTTACCACCCAACAATAAAGTCAACCGATCCTTCGCCGCTTTGAAACTTGGCATGTTTTTTGTTCTTTCAATATGAAACTTCTTTTAGGCATTCGTTTCCACAAAAGTCCTGCTTCATCTATGTTAAAAACTTGTTGAGAAGTATAACACATAATACCCCTCTTCAATAATTTTAACAAGTTCTTTTTTGAAAGTTTCGGCTCCTTAATCTGCACTAGCAGCTTCTCCCGGGATTTTAAATCCATTCTACCAGTTTTAAATGGTTCCACATTTTTTTTTTTTTTAGGCGAGTTTTCTTCAGATCATCGTATTGGCTAATCTCTTTCTCTCTCTCTCTTTTTTTAATATTTAACTTAACTGAATTCTGCATTGGAATATTATCTTCAAAAAAATTAGTCTTTCCATTTCAATCGTAATAGCCGGTCTAGTCCTAGTTGCTTGCAGTGGAACAGCTATCTTTCCCGCTGCTAAAATTAATTCTTTATTTTTTCATAATTGTTCTTATGGTTAAACTTGCGAGTCCTAAATTATGGCACACATCCGCTTGTCGTTGACCGGAATCGATTCGCTTCAAAACGTCTAATTTAATTTTCAAATTCAGTCTTTTTCTTACATTTATAGTCTTCGTACTGCGCCCAGACGTTGTTGCATTTTCATTCCTGTCGGTCATTATTAGCTCTTCGAAAATATAACTGCGTTGGTTGAAATAATTATGATACAATGTTCAAGTAAACTGTCCGTTACGCACGATGTCTAATACTGTACTGAGTGATGACTAACTAGACTTCGGATAAATGCATATAACGCAAATATTACAAGCAATATATTTGATCATTTTTTAAAATGTTGATCTCGGAACTACGTTACAAGTGACTGTACTTAAATTAGCGTGAAAGAAAATTTCACTGAGCGTGGGAAAATTGCTCAAGTCGGCGTGGGAAACTTAATGCTGTTTTGCTATTCATTTTCAAGCTATCGACTCCATCAAATGAAACGATTTCGTTAAATATGTGAAAAATGTAATCTGTAAAAGAGCGTTATAGTGATCTGTGACAGCGTTATAGTCAGATACGGGTTATAATATAAGAACAGCGTTATAGCGAATCAGCGTAAAGCGAACCATGTTATAACGGGGGCCTGCTGTATTTTTATTTGCCATTATTTTTATTAACATATGACTGGTAGTGCATTGCCAGTTACTGATATAAAAAAATTTATAAAAATAAAATTATTTTCGTGCACATTATAAGTCAAAAATAACTGAATTTTTAATTTAGGTGATTGCTGTTACTAAACATGGTAGTGTTTGCATAATGGCTAAAAAATAATTCTATTTACATGTTTGTCGAACATTTCTTTTTTGCTTCAATCAAATTTGTGAGTGCTGCATAACCATTTAGGGAAATTCCCACTTACGTAGAATTCTGCGGAACGCAACCCTTGTGTAAGTCAGAGAGTGGCTGCGTCTGTGTGTGTGTGTATATATATATATATATATATATCTGATAATTAAAATAAATATGATATTTAAATAAAATCATCAGCCAGTAGTACGGCAATAATGCAGAGCGAAATGAAACGCAAAATAATATAAATAAGCATTATTGCCGTACTACTGGCTGATGATTTTATTTAAATATCATATTTATTTTAATTATCAGATATAATTAGGCATCATGTGGAGGATGTGCATTTGCTGCCTCTAATGATAGCTACATAGCCATATTTATTTATTTTTATTACTTTTACCTAACTTTTACCTCACATAATATATATATATATATATATATATATATATATTTATTTATGAGACTTATCTATCTATCTATATATATATAGATAAGTCTCGTAAATGTTTATTCATGGCATTAGAGAATAAATAAATCCACTAATAAAATCTAAAACTTTATTTACATTATATTACACACACAACACACATTATTAGAACAGAATTGATACACAGTATCAACATTAATTATTACCAGTCCAACCTGTACTTGAACCTATGGTAGAGGAAAAGTAAAAGAAATCCCAAATTTAATGTGAGGAACTTAGTGATATAGTAAAAGAATGGTTTTCCCACAACTTCCATATTTTATTTTATAAGATATGCTTTTTAAATTGAATTGAAAAGGCTTATGAAAATTGTTTGTACCCATTGCCACAATATTTCTATTAATATAGAAAGTTAATGAATGTAGTAAGAATAAGATTTATTTATTAGGGCTCTCTACTCTTGTGGTGCTACCAACAGGTTCAGGAAAATCGTTATGCTATCAGTTACCTGCTTATCTATACTCACGGTATTCAAATTGTATTACTCTTGTTGTATCTCCTTTGGTATCTCTAATGGAGGATCAGGTATGTAGAAAGGATCTTTTAGTATGAATTAAATCATGTTCATTATTAAATAAAATTAGAACCAAAAACGAAACAAAATTGATTTAGAAATGATGAAAATGATTAAAAAAGTATGAAGCAGGACAAAGTTCTTCTGTTTACAGATTTCTGTAAACAGAGGATCTTAATTCATTAAGCATGCTTTGTAGAGTTGATATGTAATTTTGTATTTAAGTATTTAATAGTTTCACTCCTGTATATATCATAACAATATTTAAAAAAAAGTGTTAATTTGCTTTTTTCCTGATAGGTAAATATGCTCTTTGTCATTTAAGTTGTCCCACATGGAAAAATCATGCACTGAGCTCAAAATAAGTGTAATGAATTATCAGTATAGACAAGAAATAATTGTCTGTGTTGATTCAGCTATACAGGTAGTTCTTGACTTTACGAGTTAATTTGTTCCTAGCATGCACTCATAAAGCGAAAACTTGTAAAGCGGGAATTTATTTCCCATAGATATAAGGTTAAAAATAGGGTTTACGTTCTCAACAATGAAATTAGTTAGCTAATTAGTTTGTTTAAACAATGATTGATTTATCGAAAGAAATGAAAACATAGCCTGTAAAATCAAGCAAATTATAATAATAGAGAAATTATTTACGACTTACAAATCTTAAAGAATGTTTATTCTTCATCATCATCGACTAAATGCACACTCATTATTGGCTCTGCACTCGTTGATTTGTTGCACAAGGAGTTGTCTTCTTCAGAAATGCTTCAAGAGGCGTTTGTTTCCAAGATAATCTTCTCTTTTCTTTATAAATTTCAATAGCATGCATAAACAATTTTTTAACGGAATGCACAAATTGCAACTAACACGATTCACATGGAGTAACAAGTTTACGAAGCTTAAAAAAAAAAAAAAGAATGAAGAGAAGATTCTGAAAATTTATTTGTTTTTTATATGATTGAATATTTCAGTAAAGGGAAAACACATTTTATGATAATAGCTTAAAAAACCACACAATTCCAGCTATCGGTATTTTTGCAAATGCAAGAAGATTGAGTTTACTACCCATTTTTAATTGTTTGCAGTAAGTAACAGAAAAGCCCAATAAACCACCGGAAAGTGCAAATTGTTTTTATTGTTTTATGGTAGTGACCTTCCAGAAATGTGCTTTAGAAAAATATCACAAAGGTGCTTAAAATTGATTCTTATGACGACTGTCATAAGAATAACGATGAAAAACTTGATAACGATGAAAGTGTAGTGCATTTTAATGATTTCAATTGGTAAAACCACGCTCATGACCTTTTATATGGCCTTAAGGTCATGCTCGTGACCTTAAAAATGACATTTTAGAGAGATAAATAGCTTAGTTAAGGTTAGTTACACAGCGAAAATTTCACAGAGATCTTGAAACAAATTACCAAAAAACATTGTGTTATTGGGTTCACATTACAATATTTTAACAATACGATGGTGTCTCTGGAACTGATTAATATCGTAAAGTGGGGTACGTAGAGTGAGGTATAGCTACGCATTTAAAATTAATGTTCATATTTTCGATTTTGTTGATACTTGATTCTTGGGAGGAAAAAACTCGTAAACCCAGGAATTCGTAAAGCGAGAACTGCCTGCAGTTACTTTGTATTCTAGTTTTAGTTTTGTTAGTTTTATTTTCTTTGTTCATTTTTGTTTTAGCTTTAGTTTCATTGATCAAATAATTATTTTCAGGTCTATACAGGGTGTCTCAAAAATACACGGCATAACTTCAGGAATGAGTTCCTTATATGCAGACAATAAAAATATTTTATATCAACATAGTTCCAGAAATGTTTGGTTTCCGAGTTTTGAAGGTCTGTGTATGACACTTAACTGTTCACATCACCTTATAGTAATTGTTCAAAATGCCCACCTTCTGCCTGAATACAGGCCTCACATTGACATCTCATGGACTCCCGAAGATTATGCCAAATTCCTGGCATGTTTCGTATTGTCTCACAACCTGCCAAAATTCGATTGCAGAGAGTTTCCACATCAGCTACCGGAGTCGAATACATCAATGACTTTAAATGGCCCCACAAGAAGAAATCTAGTGGGTTTAAATAAGGTGAGTGTGGAGGCCAGGCAGTTGGTCCACCCCTCTACTTCAGGAGTCGTAGATCTTGGTCGTCCTCTGTCGGCAGCACGAGGTGTAAAGGTCCCATGTTCACAAAGGCTGCGATGGGTACCTTCAAACGTTTTCCTGTCTGGACATCTTTGTTCTGGGAACCTTTCGTAGTATAAACGACAAGCCTACAGAGCATTGCCATCTGCCAAACCGTACATAAAGTGCATATCTGCTTGCTCCTGATTTGAGTACATGGACGGAATGATTCTGTCCACCAGATTCTGTCAGTACCTTGTGATGAAAGAAATCGCCCGCAGGAGATAAGACATTCCGGTTAATAACTCGGGGACCAAGCATTTCCGGAACTATGTTGATATAAAATATTTTTATTGTCTACATATGAGGAACTCATTCCTGAAGTTATGCCATGTATTTTTGAGACACCCTGTATATCTCCCTTATAGCTTTAATTATACTTTATTTCATGCTTTTTTTCCCTCCCCTCTCCCAACACTATATTTTGATGTAATTATATATTGCCATGGCATGTACTTTGTTAGAAACAAAGAACATTTTACTGTCATCTTGTCGGGACATTCTGGTGGTCGACACTTGAAAACAACACCTCAGAATAGTGCGATATATGACCACATAATTATGTATATATTTTGTGGAATATAATAATTTCCTTATGTATCATTACTATTATTTTTTTCCCCTCTTCATTACCCCTTTTTTTTTCTTTCTCATTTTTTACTTACTTCTCTTAGGTCTATATTTTTATTTACTTACTTATTATATACATATCTCCTTAAGAAATATACATATGAATTTGAAGTATTCTGATTAAGTCATCAAATGCAGTAGTGGAAACATGGTGTTACTCAAACATAAGTGGTGCAGAAATTGAATATGGAGAATACAGTGTATATAGGAAGTTCAGACAAAACAGGAGAGGTAGAGGGGGGGTTATGCTCTTAGTTAAGAGCATCTTTATTTACTTGCTTATTGTGTGTGTGTGTGTGTGTGTGTGTGTGTGTGTGTGTGTGTGTGTGTGTGTGTGTGTGTGTGTGTGTGTGTGTGTGTGTGTGTGTGTGTGTGTGTGTTATGGACAAAGTGATTAATTGAGCATTATTCATACTGCCTGGGACTATTTATAAGGACTGGAGATATTGGGCAGAGTGAAATATAAAAAATGATTATTTATAATCAATATATAATGATTATAAAAAATGATTATAAATAATAAAAATGATCAAATAAAAAATGATTATTTAATAGCTAACGGTCTCACATTCTTTAATAGTCAACGGACCAATAGGAGCAGAAGCGGTTTTAAAAAGCATGAATAGAGAAAACCAAAGACAAATTATTTACAAAAAACTGTTTATTTGCTAACAACTTGTATAATCAGTTATTAAATTGGTTTTTCGTATCACTTGCAGAATGCTCCACATCTTTAAATTTTTGAGGGTATTCGTCAGATATTTAAATATTATTTCATGAAAAAACAAAAAATCAAGAGCAAAAATGCACACTAATTATGACCGACACATGCATTTAAACAAACATCTTACTCCTACTACACAAGACCGCACACATTGCCTGGAGATCATGAAACATTATTTATAATGCCTTTAGTAATAAATTAATACATTATTATCACTCTGCCCAATATCTCCAGTCCTTATATATAGTGCCCAGGCAGTATGAATAATGCCCAATTAATCACTTCATCCATAACATATATAATTTATATTAATATTAAATTAAATTAAGTATGTATAAATGGATGTGAAAGTTATAAGGTGCCAGTAACTATAAGGGTGAGGAAAGTAGAAAAAGAGGAGTAGAAGATTAGTGAAAAGTGAGCGAATGTTAATATCCTAGAACTAAATTTATGATGAATTAAGTAAATTATGGGCTGAATTGCCAAGCCAATATAAAGTAGAGAACTGTAAAGTAAATTTAGTTCAACAAAATATTAATAAAATGCAAATAAAAATGAAAATAAAAAGCAGATAAAAATGAAAATAAAAAGCAAATGGTATAGCTGTCATCAGATATGGGGAAACGATTTTAGTAAAAGGTCTAATATAGGTAATGCAAAAAATGCTTGATCTGATGTCAGCTGAAATAAATATTGATACCTTATCAGGTATTTCATCAGGGGACGACACCTGAGCATTTATCAGGAACTGCGTTTCTATACTTGTCCAATATATATATATATATAATAGTCATATTATTATGACTGCCTACCTAATATCCAGAATATACGCCTTTCTCAGCATGCATTGCAGCCACCGTGGGAGGGACTCATTCGAGGTGGTCCCATAGATTTTCGATTGAGTTAAGATCCAAGGAATTCGGTGGCCAATGGAGTAGCTTTTAAATCTTCGTTGTTCTCCTCAAACCACTCACGGACAATTCTGGTGATATGGCATGGCACATTGTCTTGCGATAGATATCTCCTCCAGGGAACACGGTCAACATGTACAGGGTGTAGCTGATCAGTGACGATCGATAGGTAACCATTTGCATTCAGGATGCCCTCCAGAGGTATCAGCGGATCCGATCCATGCCATGAAAACATTCCCCCAGACCATAACACGTGCCCCCACCAAGCCTGCCTTCTGCCAACAATCATGTCCGGGTATCTGTTCTCGGAGGTTTCACACCTAATACGCCACTGTCCATCCACTTGGTGGAGCAGAAGCTGTGATTCATCGGAGAAGGCCACCGATTGCCACTCAGCCAGGGTCCAGTGCCGGTATGCTGTGCAAACTAATGCCGTTGTTTGTGATGAATGGCCGTCAGCATGGGTACTGTCACCAAGCGTCTGCTCTGGAGCCCAATGTGCAACAGGGTTCGTTGCACTGTCATGTTGGAAACCTTTCTGGTGGCCTCCACGGTTCATTTGGATGGCCAGTTGGGCAACAGTAGCGCATCGATCGGTCCTGACCAACCGTCTCAGCCGACATTCACCTCTGGGCTCAATGGTGCATGGGGCTCTACAATTGGCACTTTAAGTCGTCAGAACTGTCCGGCCGACCGGGCTAGCCAGATGGGTAAAGTGCCTGCCTGGCAACCCAAAGGTCACGGGTTCGAATCCTGCCTCGGGCTTGGATCAAAGTACAGTACTGCAAAAACCTTGGGAGGTGCATTATGGCCACAGAAGCCAATGCGCCAACAACTACCAAAAATTTTTTTTTACCAGAACTATCCCATTCATCCAGTCTTGATACACTTTCACCACTGCAGCACATGAGCATATCACAGAGTCTGCTGTTTCGGAAATGCCAGCACCCCAGCCCGATAGCCGATGATCGTGCCTTTTTCCAGGTCTGATAAGTCGTGTGCTTTGCCCGTGACAGGCTGTTACTGTGTTCACAGATACCAAACATCAAGCCTTATATGCCAGTGTGTGAACTTGACACGTGCACTGTATGATTCACTAGGCGTTTGTGATGTCTGCATTGGAGGGCGGTCATAATATTATGACCGGACTCTGTATATATAATGTTGTTTATAGTAATTAATATTGAAGACAATCATATATACCAAAATAGATTTATAGGAAACATTAGTGCATGGGATGCATATATATATATTTATCCTTAACCAGTAGACATGGGTGACAAGTGCAATGTTGATACCAAGCAGGTGTACAGAGAAATAGAGTGGGCCAGAAAGTCAGAATTTCTCATAATGGGGATTTTAATTTTCCAGTTGTTTACTGGAATTTGTGGGCTGATCACTCACAGACTAGCAAGACCTTTGTGGATTTCTTGGATGACTGTTTTCTACAGCAGTATGTTAAAGAAGATGCTTGTCTTGATTCTGTTATAAACAGTGATTCTTCATGCATTAAGAATCTGCAGGTAAAAGACACTGGATGGCAGCAATCATAGTGTAATGATATGAAAATTTGATTAAAGAGATAACTGTTCTCGTGGGTAAAGGGAAAAGATTTTGCTTTTGTAAGGGTGACTACATGGGTCTCAGACAGTGTTTAAATACTGTGCAGTAGAATCAATTGATAATGTTACCAACAGCAAATTCTAAATGGGAAATATTCAGGAAAGTAATCAAAGAAGCTACTAGTGTTTCATACAAATTAATGTTATTGTTTATACTCCGGCATGACCACCAGGTCAGTGAAGTTTACAATAAATCATCGATACAAATATTAATCATATTTAGAAGTCGCTGGCTTGAACCCTGGTCCACTCAAAGAGCATGTGCTACTACACTCACACTCCTGACCACTCTACTATGTCACTGTTAAAGGCTTAGACCTAAATCGAACCCCTCGACGTGGGCACCTGTACGTGGTGAGGGGACCTCCCAGTGACGCTGCTGGACTTCCAGACTAGCATCACTGGGATCCAACGCCCACAGCCTAGGTTCCGGGCTTACATCAATGGAATCCGGCGTGTTTGCCGTGCGCTGCGACCCGTGGAAATTCGGAAAGGGGGATCCTGGTGGTTGAGGGGCCCAGCTTCAATACACCACTTTGGCCCCTGCTTCGACAAGACGGGTGGTCCTGGAAGGCCCGGCTAGGATCAATCGGCTAGTAGGCTCGCCTGCGAGGGTCAACCGTGTCAATGCCACGCCCCTACCCTCATGGTCCGAGGGACAGGATTCAGGCTGGCGGCGGTGCGGGTATAGTGTCTGGGTAGCCCTGGCGTCCCACTCCCGAGCGCATTTATTGCATGCCGGGTAGTGGGCGTCCCTTTGGGCTCCGTGGTGGGTGGGGAGCCCGGGCACTGAACAATTTAATAAACTACATGAATCCTGATAAACTAACTTCTTCAGGGGCCCCAACCCGGTCCCTATCTGAAACTATTGAGAAAGATCCAGATAGCATTATTGCTAATAAGAGGCAGCGAACCGAACTACCATCAGGGCCAGTCCCAAGGTTCTTAATCATGCACTCAACAAGTGAAAAACCGATTGGAAAAATGTCACCCTTCTTTATCCAAAAAGGGTTGGATGGGTTAGCAGGTTCACCCAAGTCAGTTAAGAGGCTCCGTTCTGGAGACCTCTTAATTGAAACTAAAAATGACAGGCAATCAGAACACCTACTCCGAACAACATCAATCGGAGGAATCCCTATAACAGTGACACCACACAGAACACTTAATTCATCTAGAGGTGTCATTTCGGAGTGGGACCTTCTCGACGTATACGAGGAGGAAATCTGCTCCGAATTAAAACCACAGGGAGTGATTGCCGTCAAGAGAATCACTGCGCGAAGGGATGGAAAAATTGTTAAAACCAGGAGCGTTATCCTGACTTTTAACACTCCTAAACCTCCTGATGAGATTAAAGCTGGATACATCAACTGTTCAGTGCGTCCATACATTCCGAACCCTTTACGGTGTTTCAAATGCCAGAAGTATGGACATTCTCAAATGGCCTGCCGTGGCGTCCTTGCATGCGCTCGATGCGGTGCAAAGGACCACGAAACAACAGCATGTTCAGCCGCAAAACCCACCTGTATTAACTGTGAAGGCGAACACCCGGCCTATTCACGAGCATGCCAGAGGTGGAAAGAAGAAAAAGAAATTCAACGGCTGAAGGCAGAGCTAAATATATCATACCAGGAGGCAAGGAAATCGGTCAAACCCCTGAATATCAACAAACCTACCTACGCCCAGAAGGTAGCAGGGAGATGTTCCGTCGGAACTCAGACGGACATGACCATTCCTCCAAAGGAGTCTTTCACTCCCATCGCGCGGTATCTCTTAAGCTCTCAAAAACCTGCACAAAAGGACCAATCAGCTGCCACTCCTATATCGGTACCTGCTAATGCTCCACAAGTTCCAAAGGTAATTATGAAAGAAAAGAATAAGAAAGGGGAAGTCCCTCCTAGTACCCAAGAAAAGATGGATGTCGAGCAGAAGGAGGTACCCGAAGATTCAGTCTTGGAACTCTTTGCGGAGGAGGAAATGGACACGGGACAGCGTCCATTCTTCCCCAAAAAAGATAAATCCAAGACTGATAAAAGTAAGCCCTCAGCACCTCGGAAGCCGCCTGATGGACCCACCAAGCCAAAATAATGGGTAAATTCCTACAATGGAATTGTCGTGGATTCCGGCGAAATATTGATGACATCAAGGCCCTCCTGCAAAAGCACGAGCCAGTTTGCTTTTGCTTGCAGGAGACATATCTAAAGGCAAATGATGATCCCACGATGCATAACACCACAATTTATCGTAAGGACAGAATTGCGGATGGCTCTGTACATGGGGGAGTGGCTATCCTTGTGGGTAACCAGACCCCAGTGCAGCCCCTGCTAATTACAACTAGCATAGAGGCTGTCGCAATTCGCCTTTCAGTGGGATTTTTATTAACTGTGTGCTCCATTTATTTGCCGCCTGGAACTGACATCTCCCAGGCAGACCTTGATGATCTTCTAACGCAGCTGCCTCCCCCTTTCTTACTTCTCGGGGATTTTAACGGACATGTTAGCACTACCCCACCCTGTGGGGTAGTGCTAACATCAACGGAAGGGGACGAGTCATTGAGCGTATGCTCAATGACAATGACCTTTCCCTTCTAAATACTGGAAAAAACACCTTCTTCCACATGCCTACCCGTACTTTTTCTGCCATTGATCTCTCTATCTGCTCCCCTTCTCTACTCCCTTCACTCACTTGGGAAGTGGAGGAGAATCCATACGGAAGCGATCACTTCCCTGTGATAACCTTGTTACACAGTGGGAGACCATGTCTTCCTTTTAGGTTACCACGGTGGAAGATTGATCAGGCTGACTGGACTGCCTTCAAACAACAGGCAAATTTCGTTCTTAGCACAGTCAGTCAAGAGCCTATCAATGATGCAGTTAAGTACATCACAGAAAATATTGTCCAAGCAGCTGCGAATACAGTTCCAAAAACATCAGCCCGGTTTCCACCATTTCCCAAACCTTGGTGGAATTCACAATGCACAGCAGCAAAAAAGGCTCAAAACAAAGCGTGGGGGATATTTCGCCGATATCCTACCACGAACAACCTTATAGCCTTCAAACGTGCACGAGCCAAAGCACGCTACACCCGTCGTCAGAGTCAAAAGGAATCGTGGATCCGTTTTACATCATCCATTAACCAGTCTACCAACTCTAAGGTAGTCTGGGATAAAATCCGGAAAATGAAGGGAAAATATACATCCCACCCTTCTTCAATCCTAGATTATAATGGATGCGCTATTGCAGTCCAACTGCAATAGCCAATGCTCTTGGGGAAACATTCTCTAACATCTCCACGACATCCTCGTACTCCCCAGAGTTCCTGGTCCTGAAATATAAAATCGAAAAACAGGCACTTAACTTTAAATCTAAGAGTATTTATCCCTACAACGGGGATTTCACTACTCAAGAACTGGAAAGAGCCCTCGCTCTTTCCAAAGCAAGTGCCGTTGGACCAGATGGCATCCATTATGAAATGATTAAAAATCTTCCGCCAAAATCTATGGATTGTCTGCTCCTTCTGTATAACAGAATCTTTACTGAAGGGCAGTTTCCGGACTCCTGGCGAAAGGCAATCGTTGTTGCCTTTCCTAAGCCAGGAAAGGATCCAAAGGTCACCACCAATTATCGTCCTATTGCTCTGACTAGCTGTTTGTGCAAAATCCTGGAGAGAATGGTCAATTCTCGTTTAATATGGTATTTAGAATCAAATGACCTTCTCTCCAACATCCAGTGCGGCTTCCGACGGAACCGGTCCACTTTGGACCATATTATTAGATTGGAAGCATCCATTCGGGATGCTTTCCTAAAACGCGAACACTTGGTGTCGGTGTTCTTCGACATGGAAAAAGCGTATGACACAACTTGGAGATTTGGCATTTTAAAAGATTTACATAACCTTGGCCTTAGAGGGCATCTCCCCCTTTTTATTCAAATGTTTTTAGCCAATCGATCTTTCCAAGTTCGTGTGGGATCCTCACTCTCTCGCTCCTTTAGCCAAGAGGAGGGAGTACCACAAGGATCAGTATTAAGTGTCACGCTTTTTGCCATCAAAATAAATTCCATCACAGAACAACTTCCTCCAACTGTAAACAGTGCCCTCTATGTTGATGACTTTTGCATTTTTTGCCAGTCGTGCAACATGAGGGTTATTGAAAGACAACTGCAGAAAGCCATTGATAATCTGAATGTCTGGGCACTTGCTAATGGCTTCAGGTTCTCGCCGGAGAAGACCGTTTGCGTACACTTTTGTCGCAAGCGTAATCTTCATCCTGAACCTGAATTAAGGCTCGGACCAAATGTTATTCCAGTAGTGTCAGATACAAAATTCTTGGGACTTGTGTTCGATAAAAAGTTGACCTTTCTCGAACATATTCGTCAACTTCGTACAAAATGCACGAGGGGACTCAATATTCTCCGCTCTCTCTCCTCAACGCGTTGGGGAGCAGATCGATGCACCCTACTACGGCTTTACCGTGCACTTGTACGACCCAAATTAGACTACGGGTCCCAGGTATACTCCTCAGCTAGAGATAGTGTCCTCCGATGGCTGGACCCTGTCCACCATCAGGCTATCCGTATCGCTACTGGAGCTTTTCGAACATCTCCTGTCCAGAGTCTATACGTCGAAGCAAACGAACCACCGTTATCGTTTCGACGTAAGCAGTTGTCTTTAAAGTACGCTTTAAAACTGAAATCCCTGCCAGACCATCCCACGTGGCCCTTCGTTTTTGAGCCACGATGGGAAAACTTGTACACAACCCGTAAGACTGCCAATCGTCCTTTTGGTATTCGCGTCCAAGAGCTACTCAATGAACTCAATATCACGGTAGACAAGGTTGCCCAAACATCAAAGCAACCCTTTCCACCCTGGCATGCTCGTGTCCCGGCATGCGACTTGTCCCTTAGAAATTGGGGAAAGTCGGACACTCCATCGTCGGTCTACCTGCAGCTTCATTCAGCACACCGAACTGAATATTCCGACTTCGCGCCAGTCTACACAGACGGTTCGAAGTCGGAATCATATGTGGGATCTGCTGCTGTCTTTACCGACAGCACTGTATCAGAGCAGATTCCCTCTGAATGCAGTATATTTACTGCAGAGCTGCACGCAATTGAGTTAGCCTTGGATCAAATTAGTAAATGCCAATACCAACGGTTCATCTTATATTCCGACTCTCTTAGCATGTTACAGGCTTTAATATCTGTGAGGTATAATCCTCATCCAGTTCTGTCTAGCATCCAGCAGAAGATTCACGTTCTCCATGAACGCGAATATGACATCCGCTTCTGCTGGATTCCCAGCCACATTGGGATTAGGGGAAATGATTTGGCTGACGCCGCAGCCAAATCAGCAATTCCCAATAATAACCGCTGCCTGTTAGTCCCCTATACAGACTACAGGCAAATAGTACATCAAAAGATGCATTCCCAATGGCAGGATTCGTGGAATAGACAGACTGCGAATAAATTATATCGTATAAAGCCTGTAATTGAACCGTGGCAGTCTAGTCTGCGCAGGAATCGTACGGAGGAAGTTGTTCTAGCTCGTCTCCGCATAGGACACAGTCATCTTACACATTCTTTTCTGCTGAGGGCAGGTGACTGTCCTATGTGCGAACAATGCGACACCATTTTATCCATTGAACATATTTTATGTGATTGTCCCAATTTTAGAAATGCTCGTTTTACCGCTTTTAATCATCTGACTGAGCCCCATACACTCAGTCAGATTTTATCTGACAATGACCATGTGTCTGCTACTTTTAATTTTCTAAAATCAGTAAACCTTTTTACTAATATTTAAAAAAAAAAAAAAAATATCTTATTTTTATTTACTGAAATTTGTATTTTACAATCTATACTTGCTTTTTACCCGGACCTAGCGACCTAATTCTTTAGGTCACTGAAAATTTTACTTTTTATAACAAGTTTTTGGCGCATTATAGCCTTAGTTGCTGATGCGCCAATAAAACCGTATCAACCAACCAACCAACCAACCTAAATCGATGTCAGATGAACTGTTGAGAAACATGGCAGAGAAGAAAAGTGCATAGGATGCACATAAGTTATCAGGTGATACAGAAGCCTTTGTGCAGCATCTACTCAAAAGAATTCCTTTCATATCCGAAAAAAATTGTGGCTCCGATATTCCTGGTAGAGGGTTCGCTCCTGAACTTTTTTGAAGGTCATGACTAATGGTGTTTCCATTGTACATGCTCCTATGTTTTTTTCTAGATTCCAGTGATGAATCAGTGTTTCATCACCAGATCTATTCTGAAACTCTTTCCTCAGTTTGAATTTATGTCCTCCCAGATACGTAATCTGAGCAAGAGGAAGAATCCCACCAGCATTGAGCTTGCTCAAACCATTCAAGGCCTTATACACCTTGTTCAGATCGCCTCACAGGTACCTAGTTTCAGATGCTGCAATTTGCAGAACTACAGCTTTTCTTGGTAAGAGCAACCCTTTGTTCCCCTCATCAATCAAGGTGTCGGCACTGGTTAAGGAAATTAATGGAGGCACTTGTTAAAGAAGCATTGCAGGATCATCTAGACAAGACTTCAGTTATAGTTCGGACACAGCATGGGTTTGTTAAGTTTGTTAAGGGGAAGTCTTGTCTGACCAATTTGATTGGATACTGTGATGTAGTCACAAAGGAACTGGATGCAAAGAATAACTTTGATATCATATATTTGGATTTTAGAAAGGGTTTTGATACTCTTCCATGTGCAACAGTATCAGAGGCTTTTGATACTGTTGCACATGGAAAACTGCTGCACAAATTGGAGCAGTGTGGCATTGGAGGCAAATTGCTGCTATGCATAAAGGGATGGTTGAGTGGGAGAAGACAGAGTGGTAATCAATGGACACTGCCCTTCGTGGACTAATGTTATTAGTGGAGTCCCTCAGGGTTCAGTGTTGGGTCCATTGTTGTTTTCTGTATTTATAAATGATATAAATGATGGTATGTCAGGCTTAATGTCCAAGTTTGCAGACGATACGAAGGTTGGCAGGGTTGTTAATGACACTAATGACAGTACTGCTGCAACAGGATCTAGAAAAGTTGAGTAGATGGGCTGAGAGGTGGCAAATGTAAAGTACTACATATGCAAGGATAAATAGGTGATTATCCCCTTGTATAAGGCAATGGTCAGGCCACACCTTGAGTACTGTATACCAGTCTGGAGGCCACATTTTAAGAAGGATATAGAGCTGTTGGAACGAATACAGAGAAGGGCAACAAGATTAGTGAATGGAACAATGGGTTGCCCTTACGAAGAAAGGCTTAATTTTTGCAAATTACAGTGTCTGGAGACTTGGGCACGTGCGTGGTGATTTGATTGAGGTGTATAATGCCTTGAATGATTTGAGCATGCTCAGTGCCGATGGGATTCTTCCTCTTGCTCAGAATAATTTCCTGAGAGGGCATAAATTCAAATTGAAGAAAGACAGTTGTAGGATAGATATGCGGAAGTTTCTCTTTAGCTAGCAGGTGGTTGATTGCTGGAACAAACTTCCATCTGTCATTGTAGAAGTTGATAGCTTAAACAGATTCAAGGCAGAACTGGACAAACATTTGGAGCGAGTGGATGGATGAAAAGGGTTTTTTTTTTTTTTTTTGGCTGATGCTATATAAGCTTGCTTTCTTGCATCATGTGCCTTTGCTATTGCTAATCTCTTTGCCCTTCTGTGTGCTCGTTCTGGCAGCACCACATTCTTCCTAAAATGAGGCCTCCAGACATGTATGCAGTACTCAAGGTGTGGCCTGACCATTGTCTTATACAATGAGATAAACTACTCCTTACACCTAGCCGACCGGGCTAGGTGGGTGGGTAAAGTGCCTGCCTGGCAACCCAAAGGTCGAGGGTTTGATTCCCAGTTTGGGCTTGAATCAAAGTACTGCAAAAACCTTGGGAGATGCATTATGGCCACAGAAGCTCATGTGCCAACAACTACAAAAAAAAAAAAAAAAAAACCCCTCCTTACACCTGCTTGCAAAATTTGTGTATATCATTGGCAAAATCCAACGAACTGCTCTGGCAGCCTCTCTGACCTGCTCAGTAAACTTCATATCTGACTGCACAATTATCCCCAGGTCTTTTTCATTCTCCACTACCCTGAGCGTGTAGTACATCACAGTTGGTACATGAGATTAATGCTACTCTGAGATTAGTGCTACCATATGCAGTACTTTGCATTTGCAATGCTAAACGTGAGTTGCATCGTCTCTGGCCATCTGCCCAACTTTTCTAGATTCTGTTGTAGTAACATACTGTCATTATTGCTGTTAAAAACCCTACCAACTTTCGTATCGTCTGCAAACTTGGACATTAAGCCTGATATACCTTCATCAATATCATTGATAAATATAGAAAACAATTGGCCCAACACTGAACCCTGAGGGACTTCATGAAGGGCAGTGTCCATTGATTACCACTCTGTCTTCCCTCAATCACCCTTTTATCCATTGTTGTAAATTGCCCTTAATGCTATACTGCACCAATTTGTGCAGCAGTCTTCCATGTGCAACAGTATCAAAAACTTTCCTAAGATCCAATTATATGATATCAAAATTATTCTTTGCATCCAGTTCCTTTGTGACCACATCACAGTATCCAATCAGTTTGATCAGACAAGACTTCCACTTAACAAACCCATGCTGTCTGAACTATAATTGGAATCTTGTCTAGATGATCCTGCAGTGCTTCTTTAACCAGTGCCTCCATTACTTTCCCCGGAACAGAAGTGAAACTAACAGGTCTGTAACTTGCCCTTAATGCCATACTGCACCAATTTGTGCAGCAGTCTTTTGTGTCCAACAGTATCAAAAGCCTTCCTAAGATCCAATTATATGATATCAAAATTATTCTTTGCATTCAATTCCTCTGTGACCACATCATAGTATCCAATCAAATTGGTCAGACAAGACATTCGTTGAACAACTCATGCTGTGTCTCAGTTATAACTGAAATCTTGTCTAGATGACCCTGCAGTGCTTCTTTAACCAGTGCCTCCATTACTTTCACCGGAACAGAAGTTCAACTAACAGTCTGTAATTACTTGTGTTGCCCTTTAATCCCCCCCCCCTTTGTGAATTGGGGATACATTTGCATATCTCCAGTTCATGGGACCTCCCCTGAATCCAAGGATGCTCTAATAATTACAGTTAAGGGCTTGCTTACTTCCCTTGCCACCTCCTTTAATATAACTGGATAGATCCTTCCATCTTAAGTGCTTTTCTTATGTTTAACTTCAACAATTTCTCCTCCCTTCCTTTAATTTATTACAAAATCATTTAGCTTCCTATTAGTTTGATAAACATTTGGGTTCCACTTCCCTACAGAATTCCTCATATGTGAATGTAGATGCAGAATACTCATTTAATTTGTCAGCTACCTGAGCAGAATCATCAGCAATCAAACCATCAATATCAAATGGGCCAATCTGATTCATTCCCCTCCTTCTAGAGTTTACATGAACTCTTTGTATCCCTTGACAAAGATTTCTCATAATCTGCTTTTGCTTGCCTAACCTCCCTTGTGACTTGTTTATAGACTAGCTCTATCTGCCATAGGCTTCTGTGTGTCACCTGATAATTTATATGCATCCGGTGCATTTTTCTTCTCTGTCACGAGTCTCATTAGTTCATCCGACATCCATTTAGGCTTAAACCTTGATTACTATTCCTTAGTTGGTACGAAAAGCCTAGATGTATAGAAAAGCCTACTGTACAGAATTTAAAGAATGCCTGAGACCTCCATAATCACCTTTACGGAAGCAAAAACCCTTCCCTTTACACGTGATGGTAGTTATATCTTTAAGTAAATCTCATATCAGTGCACTGTGATCACTGCCACTTAGTGGTTCCTTTATATGCAGACTCTTAATGCATGAATAATTACTGGTGATAATCAGATCAAGTGTATTACTCCCTCTGGTTGCTTCTCGAACATTGCTATTGTAGAAAACAGTCATCCAGTATATCCACAAAAGTCTTGCTAGTGTGCTAGTGGCCAATGCACAAGGTTCTTGTCAATATCTGGAAAGTTAAAATCCTCCATTATAAGACATTCTGATTTACTTGCCCACTCTATATCTCTCTATAGTTGTTTGTTGTACTCATCAGAGTCATTAGGCCTGTAACACACACACAGCTGCTCTCTTTGCTTTCCCAGTGCTTATGTCACACCAAACTGACTCAATGTTGAACTGTCCCCCTGTGTCAATTGATGCACTGCCTTAGATTTTGTTTTTTAACTAACAGCATAAGCTCTCCTCCCTTCTTTTCCTTTTTATACACATTGTACTCTCCAAATTCAAATTTTGTATTCATTATATCTCTGTAGAACCATGTTTCTTATATATCCCAACAACATCTGCCTTTGATGTCCTCCAGAAGATCAAATTCATTGAATTTATTTACTATACTCGTAGCATTAGTGTACATGCAAGTATACATTTGCCTGTTTTTACTCTTAGTTACCTGAACACAGCCTGTGTATTTACTTGTTCAATGATGACTCCCAGCAGTTCTTGAAATCCCCAGCACCTTGCTTTCCATAATGTTGCTTATTCCAGTACAAGCAGTGCAAAGAATCACTTTCACCTCTGTTTGTGGTAGCTGTTGATCTATTTGTCTGCGTATCCCCGAAGCTAGTACTTTTCCAGCCCACCTAACACTGCCTCAATAGCATCAGCAAATATTCTTGCAACCTCTCTATAATTAGCCAACTGTCTTAGGACTGTGTAATCTGAAACTTAAGCCAGAATTAATTTCCCGTGTAGGTAATTGTTTTAACCAGCATTTTAATGGATTAAATTATTATGATATAAGTCCCAAAGTCAACAAAGTTACATGAAGGGAGAAAAGGGACTAACACCAAAGACAATTCATGAGGGTATGGTTAAAACATTGGGGGGGTGCCATTTCCTATTCTATGGTTAAGAAGTGGGCAGCAGAATTTAAATGAGGAAGAGAGTCTGGAGGATGACCCATGCTGTGGGATATCTGCAATGCCCAACACTCCAGAAGTTAACAGTGTGCATGATCTGGTGATGAGTGATTGACAAGTGACAATTCTGTATATTGTCATTCAGCATCTTGGTCATTTCACCTGAAAGTTTTCTACCACATAACGTCTGAGTTCTCGCTTTGAAAAAGGTGTCAGCACCATGGGTCCCAAAGTTGTTGACAGCAGTGGAAACACAGCTGTCCTCCACTTCAAAGAAAGCCAAGTTGATTCCTTGTTGGTGGTGAGGCATCAGTATTTTGGGATGCTGATGGAATATTGCTAGTGAATTTCCTTCAGAAAGGCCAGCCTGTCACAGGGGCAAGCTTCAGAGGCATTTTCATGAAAATATAAATACAATTGTCAAGGAAATCTCAGCAAAGGAGCCTTTTCCACTAGGACAACTCGCCTGCTCACAAGTTTGTCATTGCCATGGCTGCACTACATGAGTGTAGCTTTGAAATCTTGGTCCATCTCCCATATTCACCAAATCTGGCGCCATCAGACTTTTGCCTATTTCCTAATTTAAAAAAATACCTGGCTGGCATCCAATTTTCCATTGACAGCAATGTCATTGCTGCATGCCTACTACAGTCACAAGAGAAAACTTTCTTTGCTTCTGGAATGATTAAATGCCTTTCAACAAAATCTTCTTTGAAGATAAGTTTCAGGATACAAGGTGCAAGGCAACTATTCATGCTTTCACTAAGCCAGGAAAGGATCCTAAATTTCTGTTAAATTGCTCTGACTAGCTGTTTGTGCAAAATATTGCAGAGAATGTCAACATGTGTCTTTTATGGTACTTAGAATCAAATGACCTTATTTCCTGCATTTAGTACTCCAAAGGAACAGGTCTCTTTTGGATTACTTAATTAGAATGGTACATCTATTTGATATGCTTTCCTAAAAAGAGAGCACCTGGTGACCATTTTCCTTGATGTGGAGAAAGCATATGACATAATTTGGAAATTTGGTATTTTAAAATATCTTTATAACTTCGATCTAAAAGTCGCCTTCCCATTTTTATTACAAACTTTTTTTTTCCCCCTTGTTTTCTCCAAGTTTTAGATGGGATCCACCATCTCTCAGTACTTTTGCCAAGAGATAACTGCAAGGATCTGTTTTAAGAGTTATGTTTTTTGCCATTGAAGTACAGGTAACCCTCGTATAACATGGTAGTTTGGTTCCTACAAAATCTCGTGTAATGGGAAACCATGTTATATGGGACTAAGAACCAGTACAAAAAGGGGGTTATGTTCCAAAAGCTAACAAAAATACGCCATTTTTTTTTTTATAACTATCGGAAACTTAATTTTTATAGTAGTTTTAAAATATTATAACTTAATATTTTAACTTGATTTTTATAATAGTAGTAACTTAAATAGTAATAACTGAACAAACATCTGTGATACTTATATGTGAGATAATGCATGTTCATTTAATTTTCTTCCTCTTCATCACTGCTAAGCACAATCTCTTCTGCAGCATCTAGATTTTGTTTACCTTCTACTCTCATTAGAAGTCACGAAATGCACTCTTCAAAGTCACAATTATTTTTTATGGTCTCAAACAAGCACAAGTTCAACAGCACAGAACCTAATCCAGGGATCTCCCAACAAAATAAAGTGGTTCCCCCCCACTTTAAATGATACGTGAAAATCGGAATAATATTTTACAGTTAGCAAAATAAAATAAATTTACGCTTATTTTACATAGCTTAATTAATACGTACTGTAATATGTACATACTAATTGATATTTCTTCACTGACTTTTTTTTTTTTTGGTTGTAAAATTTAAAACAGTAAAAATGATAAGCAATTAACAAAGAACATGGAACGCACAGGTTGCAACAAACACGATACACACAAGTGAGATACAGAGTAATGAGTTTCTGAAAATTTATTTGTTTTTTATATGATTGAATATTTCATGGAAGGGAAACATTTCACTATAATAATGTGAAAACTCACAGAATTCCAGCTATCGGTACTATAGCAAATGCAAGAGGATAGAGTTTATAATTGATTACACTACCCATTTATAATTAATTACACTAACAGAAAAGACCAGTAAACTGGAAACTGCAAATTGTTTTTATTATTTTATGGTAGTGACCTCCAGAAGTGTGCTTTAGAAAAATATCATGAAGGCGATAACAACTAGTGAGTCAACAGCAGGGATTCACAAAAAAGAAATGGAAACGTTGAAAATTACATCTTACGCAATAGCAGGGTTTCCCCTGCACAAAGGCTCAAAAATACTGTGTTATGTGAGATTTCACGCAATTCTAAAACTGTGTTAGAGCAAAGCCTTGTTGTAGAAGTACCATGTTATGCGAGGATTTCCACAATTTATCAATCGTGTTAGAGCGAAACTGTGGTGTAGAAGTACTGTGTTATACAGGGGTTGCCTGTATTTGTATTATTAGTAGTAGTGAATAATGCAAGAAAGCAAACTTACAAATAATAGGGCAAAAAAATAAAAAAATAAAAAAACCTTCCCATGTTACCTGTTCATCTGCTCCAATACTTTGCCTGGCTCTTCCTTGAATTTATCCGAACTAACCCTTCTGCAACAACAGATGGAAGTTTTTAAAAAAATTGAACTGCCCACTGGTTAAAGGCAAACTTATCCTGTAACAATCCTTCCTAAATTTGAATTTATTCCCACTCTTGTGTACAGTCCACGCAAGTGGAAGTATTCCATTAACCTTTTCATCTTCAGCAAACTTAGACATTAAGCTTGATATACTTTTGTGAATATTATTAATAAATACAGAAAGCAACAGTGGGCCTGGCACTGAACTCTGTAGGTGGGGGGAATCCTATAATAACATTAGTCCACGAAGAGCAGTGCCCATTCGTAACCACTCTGTCTTCTCCCAATGAACCATTCCTTTATCCAAACAATAACTTGCCCTTAATGCCACACTACTCCAATTTGTACAGCAGTCTTTTATGAGTAACAGTATCAAAAGCTTTCCTGAAATCTAAGTACAGTCAGTCCTCATATAGCACGATAGTTATGTTCCTAGAAACCCTCGTGCAATGCAAAATCGTTTAATATAAACAACAAGCCCTATGGGAAAAATAGGGTTTGGTGCCAACCACCCAAGATTGAACACACATTTGTAACCAAAACATTACCAAACACAATAAATAATCGTAATAAAACACTTACGTATTTTATTACGATTATTTATTATTATACGTAATAAAATACGTAATATGTAAGCATTTTAATTACTTAAGTATTTTAAGTAATACATAAGTATTTATTACGACTATTACGTAATAAAATATTGCTAATGCTTTTGCTTCTATCGTAAGCAAACTTGTTTTTTGTTTGATTTTCTATCCAAACAGATGACAGCTGTTCCATCTCTTCCAGTTCTTTGTGTCTTAATCTAATGGATTTTAATTACACTTTGAGTTGTTCCTGCTATGAAAGTTTTTATTTTCTCTGCATTCTTTGTAATTCTCAGCGTTGCCTCATTTAGGTCTGTAGCACGTGCAATATCACATGGTCTTTTCACAATTTTCGTTTCACAATTTCATATTTTTTCTCTATCGACAGAGGCAGATGGCCATTAGCCTTACTGGGGGGAATCCCAGTGGGCCGGAGGCCGGTGTGATTTTGGCCATAAACCATAGTATGAGGCCACTATAAATTTTCCCGGGTAAGAATTTTTGATCCAGTCCGCCTCTGTTTATCGATATTGCTTTTGTTTTTCTCTGTGAATCTGCAGTGTCTTCACCAGGACGCTTCCTTTTCACACCTTTTTAAGTATTTTACTCATTTTTAAGGAATAAGCACAATTACAAAATGAGGAGGCACGCTTGATACACATAAACAAAGCTGCGTGTGTGTAGCAACTGAATAAATAACACCGTAAAGGCAGAGATACACTATTAACACCTCACATTTTACTAAAGCACATTTCTAGGGGTTACTACCATAAAAGGTGCCTCCGTAGCCAGGTGGGAAGGAGCAGCAGTGTGCAGCACACGCTTCCTGATTAGACCGGGGTTCGAGCCCGTCACCACCAAATACGGAGGATGTGGAAAGGTCAGGGAATGACCACCGCATATCCCGGAGCAATATGGCGTTAGTTGCTAATGCTCCTAAAAACCAAACAACAAACAAACTACCATAAAACAATAAAAACAATTTCCAGTTGCCGTTCTGCTAATGGAATCTGTTATAAACTGGTAGTAAACTCGATCTAATTGCATTTGCAATTATACCGATAGCTGGAATTGTGTTGCTTTTTATGTTATTATGGTGAAATGTGTTTCCCCTTAACTGATATAAAAAACAAATACATTTTCAGAATCTCCTCTTCATTCCTATCGTGTTGCGTTCAGTTGGGGTGATTCCGCGCTCGACTGCCATTTCTTGTAAACACAAAGGTGAATTATGCATAAGCGAATTCGGTTCATGTTATTTAAGTTATCGTTCCCCTATTTATAAATTGTGTATGATCGAATTCGTGTAGTGTAGACACGTGTTATTTGAGAACTGACTGTATACGATATCAAAATTATTTTCTGCATTCCTGTCTGGATGGTCCTGCATTACTTCTTTAATCAGTGACTCCTTTGTTTTCCCTGGAATAGAAATTAAGCTAACAGGTCTGTAATTACTCATGTCATTTTCTAATCCCCCTTTGTGAATTGGGGATACGCCCTCGTGTGTTCATTCCATATGGATCTCACCTGAATCAAAAGATGCTTTAATAATTTTGGCTGAGGGTTTGCTTATCTCCTATGATATCTTCTTTAATATAATTGGATAAATCTTCCCCCCCCCACCCCAAGTCTCTTTTTTATGTTTAGCTGCAAAAATTTTTTTTCCCACTTTCCTTTCAGTTATTACAATCATTAAGTTCCCTGTTCATCATCATCATCAGCCATTTTCAATCCACTGCAGGATGAAGGCCTCTCCAGCAACTTTCCAGTTCCTTCTGTTTTGAGCACTGGCCATCCATTTACTACTCAAAAACTCATGAATTTCATCTATCCATCTCCGCCTTTGTCTTCCAGGTTTTCTTCTAGCTCCTCTTGGGTACCATTCTGTTATTTTCTTAGTCCATCTGTCATCATGTCTTCGAGCTATGTGTCCTGCCCAAGACCATTTTAGTTCTTTAGTTTTGATAAGAATGTCCTTTACTTGAGTTTGCTGCCTAATCCATGTGTTTCTCTTCTTATCTAACATTCTAATTCCCAATATAATTCGTTCCATTCTTCGCTGTGTAGTTCTTAGCTTCTCTTCCATTCTTTTGGTGAGTGCCCAAGTTTCACTTCCATAAGTCATGATGGGGAGTATACACTGGTTCATTATTTCACGTTTCAGACAAACTGGGATATTGCTCTTCAGTATGTGACTATGTTTCCTGAATGCTATCCATCCAAAATTTATTCTTCTCTTGACTTCCAGCCATTTATCATTATTACAGCTAATAACTTGTCCCAGATAAGTATATGACCCCACCTTTTCAATTACTGCTCCTTCAATCATTATTTCCCTTTCCGTGGCATACTTGTTCATCATTACTTTTGTTTTAGCCATATTCATCTTTAGTCCAAAATCCTTACTAACTGTGCATAACTGATTAAGATTTTCCTCTAATTCTTTGGGATCGTGGCTTATGACCACAATGTCATCTGCAAATCGTAAATGGTTTAGGTACTCTCCGTTCACATTGACTCCTTTCTGCGACCAGTCTAATCTTCTGAAAGCTTCCTCAAGGGTAGCAGTAAACAGCTTTGGAGATATTGTGTCTCCTTGTCGAACTCCTTTCTCGATTTTAAATTTGCTACTGTCTTTGTCTAGTCTAATAAAGGATGTAGCACTCTCATATATTTTCTTCAAAATCATAATATATGGAGTATCTATGCCTTGTCTTTCCAGTGCCCGAAACATTGCCTTATGCTGTATGGAGTCCAATGCCTTTTCATAATCCACAAATGCCAGGCATAATGGTGTTTTATATTCATTTGCTTTCTCCATTAGCTGTGATATTACGTGAAGGTGATCCATAGTTGAGAATCCTGTCCTAAAGCCAGCTTGCTCTTTCGGTTGATTCTCATCAAGTATTCTTTCTAATCTGTTAGTAATGACCCTTGTGAACAACTTGTAGATATGGGATAACAAGCTAATTGGTCTATAATTTCCAATTTCTGATTTATCTCCTTTCTTATGCAGCAAAACTATGATTGCATTATTCCACTGCTTAGGCATCACACCTTTTCTAATGCACTTTGTGAACAGCCTTGCCAGTTTTTGTGTTATGTCTCTTCCTCCCAATTTTAACAACTCTACA
Source organism: Mastigoproctus giganteus (assembly GCF_048544385.1). Taxonomy (NCBI): domain Eukaryota; kingdom Metazoa; phylum Arthropoda; class Arachnida; order Uropygi; family Thelyphonidae; genus Mastigoproctus; species Mastigoproctus giganteus. Next base: position 57,505,495 of record NC_143581.1, on the reverse strand, counting down.
GTAACTTCATCTTCCCCCGGGGCTTTCCGATTCTTCATTTTCTTCAATGCATGTTCTACCTCATCAGGAAGAATATCGGGTATGTCGTATGTGTTGCTACTTTGCAATCCATCTTCCCCACTCCTAGTATCATTCTCTCGCTCCTTGTATAATTCTCTATAGTAGTCTTCTGCTATTTGAATTATGCCTTCTCTGCTGTTTATAAGTACACCATTGCTATTCTTCAGTTTCAGTATCATTTGTCTTTCTGTATTACTGCTCATGGCTGCTGATTTAAATCCTTTGTTTTCCCTTAATGCTTGTTCTACTTTTCTTGTGTTAAATCTTCTTATGTCCTCTCTGAGTCTCTTTCTAATGGCTTTGCATAACTCAGTATACTCAATTTTCTCCCTGGCAGTGTTTTTCTTGCTCTTCATTTGTCGTCTTTGGTTCATCATGACAAGTGTTTCTTGACTAATTTTTTCTTCTTTGGATTTCTGTTTCCCTATAGGTTTCTTGGGCTTTATCACTTTCAGAAAGTTGTAATATTCCTCGTCGATATCTTGGTCCTGAGCAGTCTGCAGAAGCTCAAACTTGTTTTTAAGTTCCAGTACATACTGCTTTTTCTCCTCCTCTGTTATTTCAAAGACCTTTGTATTATTTACTCGAGTCAGTTTTTTCCTTTCCTTTCCTATGTCTATATCAAGTGTACATCTTACCATTCTGTGATCACTTCCAACATTTACCTTATTCAGGACGGTAACATCATTCACAATATATCTTCTGTTAGTGAGGATGAAGTCGATTTCATTAGTTGTTAATCCATTTGGACTCTTCCATGTCCACTTTCTGTTCACCCTTTTCTTGAAAAAAGTGTTCATTACTGACATTCCTTGAGATTCTGCAAATTCCACAAGTCTTTCACCTCTTATTTCTTTCACCAATTCCAAAATTTCCTATAGTTCCTCTTTCTGCACTGTTTTGCCTTTTTCCAACCTTAGCATTGAAGTCCCCCATAATAATAGTGTAGTGGGTTTTCTGCTCATCTAGAAGACTCAATTTCAGTGTACATTTCTTCAACCTCATCATCATCATGGCTCGATGTTGGTGCATAAATCATTACAATCTTTAGCTTGTACCTCTTAGAAATCTTGAGTATTAGTCTTGACACCCTTGGTGATGTTAGAGTTTTATAAACTTCTGGCCCCTCTCTTTATGTGTGAATTTAGATGCACAGTACCTATTCAGTTTGTCAGCAACTTGTGTAGTATCATCAACAGTTGTTGCTTTTGTTGGTATTCTCGTGACTTCTTGCAATCTGCCTTGACTTTTGTGTCACCTGATAATTTATATGCATCCCATTTTTTTCCCTCTGCCATACATCTCCTCTATTCATCTGACATCCATTTAGGTCTAAGACTGGAATAGTATTTCTTAGTTGATATAAAAAGCCTAGTAGCTTCTGTGATTACTTTTCTGAATGCTGCCCATTTAGAATTTGTTGTTGGTAACATCATCATTTGGTCCCATTGTATATAATTTAAAAACTAAGATCACTGTAGTCACCCTTTTAGCATTAGTAGAGGCATATGATGCAAGAAAGCAAGCTTATCAGCCAAAAAAAAAAAAATTCCACTTCACCCCTCCATTCGTTCGAAATACCTGTCCAGCTGAGCCTAAAATTTATTTAAGCTATCAGCATCCACAACAAGGGATGGAAGTCTGTTCCACCAACCAACTACCCGCTGGCTAAAGGCAAATTTCCGCACATCTATCCTACATCTGTCTTTCCTCAATTTGAATTTATGCCCTATCAGGTGATTATTCTGAGCAAGAGGCAGAATCTCATCAGCATTGAGCAAGCTCAAACCATTCAAGGCTTTATACACCTCTATCAGATCACCTCGCACTAGTCTAGTCGCCTAGTCTCCAGATGCTGTAATTTGCAAAACTTAAGCCTTTCTTCGTAAGATCAACCCTTTGTTCCATTCACTAATCTTGTTGCCCTTCTCTGTACTTGTTCCAGCAGCTCTACATACTTCTTGAAATGAGGCCTCCAGACCTGTATACAGTACTCAAGGTGTGGCCTGACCATTGCCTTATACAAGGGAATAATCACCTCCTTATCCCTGCTAGAAAAATTCCTGTATATCATTGATAAGACACCATGAGCTACTCTTGCAGCCCGTCTGCACTGCTCAGAGAACTTCATATCTGCCTGCACAATTACCCCCAGGTCCTTTTCATTCTCTACCACTGTCAGTGTGGTACCACAGAGCTGTGATGCTGCTCTGGGGTTGCTGTTTCCTATATGTAGTACTTTACATTTGTCAATGTTAAACTTCATTTGCCACCTCTCAGCCCATCTGCTCAACCTTTCCAGATCCTGTTGCAGCAGCATAGCATCAGTAGTGTCCTTAACAACCCTGCCAACCTTTGTATCGTGTGCAAACTTGTATATTAAGCTTGATATACCATCATCAATATTATTTATAAATACAGAAAACAATAATATTATAAAAAAATATTATATTATAATATTACAACAATAATATTATAAAAGCAAAAGCTCTTCCCTTTATCCTTGACAGTAGTTATATCATGAAATAAATCACACTCCAGTAACCCATTCTCATCTTTTATTTGCAGATTCTTAATGCATGAAGAATCACTGCAGATAACAGATCAGATCAAGATTATTGCTTCCTCTTGTTGCCTCTCTAACATGCTGCTGTAGAAAACAGTCATACAATAAATCTGCAAAAGTTTTGCTGGTGTGTGTGAGTGACCAACCCACAAATTTCAGTCACCATCTGGAAAGTTAAAATCTCCCATTATAAGACTGTGATTTACTGGCCCTCTCTTTCAATGTATAGTTTTGTGTTATATTCATCACAGTCATTGAGCCTATAACACACTGCTACTCTCATTTTCATTTGCCCAGTGGTTGCATCACACCAAAGTGACTCATCATTGCACTGGCCACCCATGTTGATCGAATGCACTGCATTTGATTTAAAATGCTTCTCAACTAAGAGTGTAACACCTCCCCTCACCACCTTCTCTCCTCTTCTGTGTCCTCCTTGTACACACTATCTCCCCGTATTCAAATAATGAAGCAGTGAATGCATTTACTGTTTTCTGTTCATTATTGCTACAATGACTGGCACATACTGTAAGCAAATCACTGTATTAATTCTAGTTTTTAAGGAAAATGTTCATGTCTACTAGCTTCTGTTTAAAAGTCTTGATTCTTGAATAACCTAAATGTACCCTTAATTGAAATGAAAGTGCAAATTTCCTGATAATGTGTAAACAAAGTATCTTTGTTCTGCTTAAATTTAATAAATTAAAATTAAACATAAATAATATATTTAATTAAATACTAAAAATGAAGTTTAGTTTATTTAAATGAAAAAATTAAAACAGCTCTTTTAAATTTTAAAAGTGGTTCAAAAGTAGCACTTTCCATATAAAAAAAAAAAAAAAAAAAACGATATATCAGAAAATACTTTATGCATCAAATTTAGGTTCAATATTTTGTGGGGTAACAACTTTATTTAATATATACTTTATTTTGGAAGTGGGGTAACAATACTTCAGAACACCATGTACAGTATATTAGTCCATTGTGTGTATAATGTATATGATTATTTAGTATGTTTATTTGATTTATATTTCTAGCACAACAGTTTTCAAACTTTTTCCAAGGGAAAAAAATGATACAATAACAATGTTAATATTGGTCATTAGTAATAGAAGAATATGCCTCAGTTTTCATTTTACTCTACACCGATGAGCCAAAACAGCTCGTACCTGGTGAGGCATGGATGTTACAAGATTTCTAGATGTGTCTTGTGGTATCTGGTACCAACATGTAACCAGCAGATCCTTTAACTCCTGTAAGGTCTGTGTTGCCACAGATCGGAGATGCAACACAAACCATAGATGCTCGATGGGATTGATGTCTGGGTAATTTGGAGGCCAGGGCAATACCTGTAAGTCTTCCTCATGTTCCGCGAACCAGTCTCGGACTGTGTTGGCATGGCGCATTATCCTGTTGAAAGATGGCATTGCTAGAAGGGAAGACCATTGCCATGAAAGGATGTACCTGGTCAGCAATGATGTTTTAGGTAGGTGGTGGACATCAGAGTGCCCGGCACATGGATAACTGGACCCAGAGTATCCCAGCACAACATCACCCAAAGCACGACACCGCTGCCACTAGTTATTGCCATCACTTCCCCAGGTAAACGACCCACACGTACCCAACCGTACACATGGTGCAACAGGAAACGTGATTCATTGGACCAGATGACCTTCTTCCAATCACTCAAGGTCCAGTTTTGATGCTTGCGTGCCCATTGTAGGCACGCAAGCATCAAAACAGTGAACCGTGGTTAGCATGAGCGGCCCGCGGCTACGCAGCCCCATTTTCAGCAGTGTTCGATGTACCGTGTGTTGTGATACATTACTCCCATCACCAGCATTCCAATTACCGGCGAGTTGCGCCACAGCACAGTCTCCCTTCTGTTGCCACGTACTATCTGGGAGAACCTTTGCTCACCTTGAATATCAATGAGCCGTGGTTGTCCAATATCTTGCCGGCGGTTCGTGGGTTTTCCCTCCTCGGACCAATTTTGGTAGGTACTAACCATGGCTGACCGAGCACCCCACCAGCCATGCTGTTTCATATATGCTCTGACCCATTCATCTGGCATTACAATTTGGCCTTTGTCAAACTCGCTTAAGTCCGCTGCCTTTCCCATCTGAAGAACAAGAGTAACACTGATTAACAGAGCTGTTTTTTTATTCGGTGTTCCGACTCGTGCACGCGCTGTAGTTCATCTGCAGTTGCTTCGATTTGAATAACGACTCACTGGTCATAATGTTTTGGCTCATTGGTGTATAAACTCCATTACCGAACAACTTACTCCAACCATAAACAATGCTCTATATGTTGATGACTTCAGCATATTTTTCTAGTCATGCAACTTGGGAGTTATCAAGAGACAACTGCAACAAGCCATTGATTGCCCTAAATCCCGAGCAATGGCCAATGGTTTTAGCTTCTCACTGGAGAAGACTGTTTGCATCCATTTTTGTTGCGATCATAACCTTCATCGCAAAACTTGGGTAAAGCACAGTTTCGGTAGTAGCAGAGACAAAATTCTTGGGACTTGTACTTGACAAAAAGTTGACATTTCTTGATCATATTCATCAACTACACACAAGATGTGTGAGAGGGCTGTACTTTCTCTTCTACTTCTTGGGGTGTGGATCCGTGCACCTTACTCCTTTTGTATTGTGTACTTGGTGTCTCAGGTATGTGCATCAACTAGAAATAGCATACTTTGGTGGCTTGACCCCATTCACCATCAGGCTATTCATATTACTACTGGTGCCTTCAGAACATCATATGTCCAAACTGTGTGTAGAAGCAAATGAACCATCCTTGTCACTTTGACAAAATCAGTTGTCTCTACAATATACTTTTAAGCTGAACTCTCTGTCAAATCATCCCATGTGAGCATCCATTTTTAAGCTACAATGAGAAATTCTTTATAACACTCAGACTACCAACTATCCTTTCGGTATTCATGTTGGGCATGAATACCGAAAGGATAGTTGGTAATATCTTGCCCGATCACCAAAGCAGTCCCTTTCACCCTGACATGCTTGAATACCAGCATATGACTTCTTCCTTATAAACTGGATGAAGTGTGATACCCTGTCTACTTTCTGCTCTATTCAGAACACTGTGCTGAACATTCTGACTTTTTGCAGGTTTACACAGAAGGCTCGAAGTCGGAATCGTCTGTTGTTGTTTTTTTCAGAATATACTGTATCTGTACTGAATTCCCCCTGAATGCAGCATATAACACTGCAAAGTGTACACTACAGAATTAGCTTTGGATCACAAGAAATGACCAGTATTAACAGTTTATTATTTACCCTGATTCTTTGAGTGCACCACAGGCTTTCTCAGCAACGAGATGTGGAAATACTACTCATCCAACCCTGGCCTGGGTTCAGCAGATGATATACTATCTCTGTGAAAGTGAATTTAGCTAATACCACAGCCGGATCAGCAGCCCCAATGAGTAAGTTTGATCTGTTAGTCCTCATACAGACAGACAAGTAATTAGTAATAGGTTATATTCAGTGGCAAGTTTTGTGGCATCAGGAGGTAACAAACAGACCAAGCCTGTAATCAAATTGTGGCAGTCTAGTCTGGACACGGATCATAAAGGGAAGTTGTTTTTGGTCAGCCCTGTATAGTACACAGTCATCTAACACATTCATTTCTGCCGAGGGTTGATGACCCTCCTATACAGGAGCAGCTTGACACCATTTATCTGATACATGTGTTTTAAGTGTATTTACACATTTTACAAATGCACATTTTTTTCACTTTTAACCATCTGACTGAGCCATGTACACTGTCAGATTTTATTTGACAATCACCATGCAGCAGTAGTTTTTGGGTTATACAAACTATTAATATGTATATGCTTATATAAAATAATAATTTAATTTGCTTTTACCCTTATACTTCATTTTATTTTTTATTTATTGATGTATATATATATATATATATATATATATATATATATATAAAACCTTCCGATCAGGTAAACTTTTTAAAGTTTATCAAATCTCAATTTTTGAAATTTTAACTTTGTTTGGTGTGTTATAACTCTAGTCATTTTTGTGCAATTAAAACCAAAATCAGATTAGATCTGATCTGATTTTGGTTGATTGCCAAAGCAATCTGATCTGATCAGATTGCAGCATCACTGCTAAAAGTATGTCGACTCCAAAGGGGACTATATTGAAAAGTAACATGTTACTAGACTCCTCAAATAAATCCTTCATACTCAGGCCACAATCTTTCTTCCCGTATTTCATATCAAATGTGTGTGAGAGTGATCAGCATGCTTATTTGATTATCTAAAGTTTGAATGCTCAAGAATTTTTCTATAAATTCTAATATACCTAATGGCTGTTTAATGTTACTTGTTTTGACTGTATATTTGACTGCATTATGTGTTTGTCTTGTAATGTTCATTGCCTGTTTGCTTTGTCTGTGTATTGTGCTCTATTGGGTATCACTCAGTAAGTTCAATCATGTATACATTGATTTTTATTTATTTGATTTACTTGGAAAAAACCTTCAGAAATAAGCATTTTTTTACTGAAAATGGTAAATAATTTGATATTTTACTGTTTGATAATCTTACCACTACAGATATGCAACTTTAGCATTTTGAAACTAATTTAGTGTAATATGAACGGTTACTGGATGTTTTGATTAGGTGATGTGCAATTTACTTAGTAAAAATATATTTTTGCTTCCTTAGGTAGCTGGACTGCCATCATTTCTGCATGCAGTTTGTATTCATAGTGGTATGAGCATAGAGCAAAGGAAACATTCTTTGGAAGCCATTACCAAGGGCAGAGCTCAAATATTATTACTTTCTCCAGAAGCAGTTGTTGGAAGTTATAATAAAGGATATCTCCCTGCTGATTTACCTCCAATTGCCTTTGCTTGTATTGATGAAGTACACTGTTTGTCTGAGTGGTCTGACAACTTCAGACCATCTTACCTTCAGTTACATAAGGTAAGATTAAGAAGTGAATGTACTAAAGGCATAATAATGAAAGTAGCTAATACACATACAGTAACCTCCTGATTAACAAAGATCATGCATTCCATGGAAGTAATTTTCCCTGAATTGGAATGTGCATACCAAAAAATTTTTTGCATCTGTTTTTACATTGTAGTTAAATAAAAATTTTAGTTTTTATTTAATGCATTCATTTAGATTTTTATTTATTTTTAATCAAAAATCCCAAAAATCCCAAACATCGAGAGGTTATTAGAACCTATAGTACTTAGTACCATGCTTGGGTTGGAGGTTGAGAAGAGGAAATAAGATATTGGTTGATAGGTTGACTTCAGTAGATTGTAATTTGCAGGAAATATGTATGAAGGAAGATTGTTCCAGAAAACAGCAGTTGAATGAATAAACGAGGAAGACGAAAAGTTGGTTCTGTGAATTTGAAGTTGGACAGTGAATGGATGTTGGCTGGTGGTGGCAGCACGTATTCAGACTGTTTTGAGAGAGAGAGAGAGAGAGAGAGAGAGAGAGAGAGAGAGAGTGGGAATTATAGAAGCCAATTCAGAAGAACGATGCCCATGGAAGTAGCTGTAGAAAAGGCATACAACAGAACCAGTACGCCTATGAGACAGCAAATGGAGAGATTCTGTTAGAGATGAGTCATTAATTAACCTAACTGCCCTCTTCTGAATGGAATCTAGAAGCCTGAGAGAGGATTTTGAGCGAAAGAGAAAAACCAAGTTTTCTTGAATCAGAGGAAGCAATATTTGTGATGTGTTAGTGCCAAGAGAGATTAGAAGTCAGGGTAATCCCAAAAAAGAGATATATCACCTTGCCTAAAATTGGAGTGTTGCCAAAGATAAGCAAAGGAGCAGAAGAATCCTTTTTGCAAGATATAAGACAAAACTGAGTTTTAGAAGGGTTGAAATCAACTAAATTGTCTTTGCCCCACTGGAGAATTACCTGGAGATCGGCATTTAAGGAATTGGCAGTGGATATTCGAGAAGTTGAAGCTGATTGGGCAGGGCAAGGTTTCTCAAAATGGAAAGTGGAATGCAGTGTGCTATCATCGGCAAAACTATGGATAGTATTTCAAGTCAATGGAAGAAAGTCATTAATATATACAAGGGGAAAAGAGTGGCGGAAAGAACTGAACCTTGGGGGACACCAGCATTAATGGAGAAGTTAGAAGACAGAGAGCCATCTACCATTACCCTCAGCGAGCGATCAGAGAGAAAACTGGATAACCAATTACAAAAAACAGTTGGCAAACCATAAGATAGAAGAAGCTTGTTTAGAAGTCCTTTAAGCCAAACATGATCGAAAGCCTTTAAAATGTCAAGAACAACAGCTTGTGTTTCACTGAACTTTTCCATTGAATTTGACCATAAATGGGTAATATAAGCCAGAATATCACCACTGGAACAACACTGACAGAAAGGTTCCTAGGTAGTTTAAGAGTTAGTGGTTAATTGATTTCTCTATTACTTTAGAAAGAATAGAAATAATTGCAATGGGCTGATAATTGGATGAGAGAAATTTGTCACCCTTTTTAGAAACTGGCTGGATATGAGCAAATTTCCAAGCAGAAGGAAAAACACCTTTGGAAAGAGAAAGTGAAAAAAGACGGCAAAGAACAGGATTAAGTTGAGGAGCACAGGTTTTGAGAACAAGTGGAGAAATACCTTCAGGACCTTGCCGACCGGGCTAGCCGAGTGGGTAAAGCACCTACCCGGCAACCCAAAGGTCGCGGGTTCGATTCCCGCCTCGGGCTTGGATCAAAGTACTGCAAAAACCTTGGGAGGTGCAATATGGCCACAGAAGCCGATGCGCCAACAACTACCAAATCAAAAAAAAAAAAAAAAAATCACCTTCAGGACCTGGAGCATCAAGATTAGTCAAAATCCTTCTGACATCCTTTTGACGGAAGACCACAGAAGGCACTGAATGGAGTATGTTGGGAATGGTGGGAGGTGTTTTACCAAGATCATTAATACATGAGTTGGAAGAAAAATGGGATGCTAGCAGGTCAACTTTATCCTTGGCTGAAGTGACAACAGAACCATCGGTTTTGACAGGTGTGAACAGAGATGGGCAAAAGTTGCGGCCAATAGCTTTAGCTAGAGACCAGAATGCTCGGCTACCATTAGGGCAAAAAGCAAGTTTTCTACTCTTAGCCTGTTCAAAATCTAGTTTGGACTGATTAATAACTGCTCTACAATTGTTGTGGGCTTTGGTGTAGGCAATAAATGAAATTTCAGAATTGGAAACAAGCCAATTACGATATGCAACATTCTTCTCTTTAACAGCCTTAGCACATTTATTCGAAAAACAAAGTTTAGATAAAGGATGAGATTTTAAAGTGGAGTGTGGGATAAAGGATTCCATTCCTACAAGAATAATTTCACTGACACGATCTGAGCAAATGTTGACATCAGAAGTTTTAAAACAGTAATCTGACCAAGGAAAAGAAGAAAAGAAATCTCACAGGTCATCCCATTTTGCTTTCTTGTAATGCCAAACAACATGAGGTTGGGAATAGCCATGAGATAAAGGCTCCATTGGAGAATAGACAATCACCAAGTTATGATGTGAGGTGCATAAAGGACCACTCACTTTGACCGTGTACTTAGAAGGGTTGTTTGTGAGAAAAAGATCAAGCGTGTTGGCTGTATGATTAAGATTTCTGATAAATGAACAATCTATGCGAGGTCATTAGTAATTGCAAAAGCTGCAGCATCTCGACCAGCTGGGTCGGCGCGACTAGAAAACGGAACATTAAAATCACCAAGGAAAATTATCTCACTGTTAGGAAAGTTGGACTGGAGAAAGTAAAGTTGCAAAGAGAGGAAGTCAAAGAGCTGCAAGTGATTAGTGGAGTTGGGAGGACAGTAGAGACAACAGATGAATTTGACAGAATGAGGTATAGAGATTATAAGCCGAAGATCGAAAAAAGGAGATTCCAAATTACCAAGTCTCTGACAGGGAATACCGGGATGGACATATGCACAAGTACCACCTTTGAGGCAAAATGGACGGTCATATGCACAAGTACATCAGCGAATAATCATACTGCAAATAATTTGGACAACTGAGATGAGCAGTAGTTGAATCAACCAATAACTGAGATTCTGTCAGAAAAGGTGCATGGGGTTTGGCTGACTGCAAATGGGAATGGACATCGTTGAGATTAGAACTGAGACCACTATATATTTGTGAAATGAACTAGGAAGTGCTTGGGAGGTTTAAATCTTTTTGCTGATAAGTTTACTCTATTAGTTTAATTCACGGTGTATTCAATAGTAAGAAAAAGTGGGTGGGACATGCTGAATGAAGTAATGAAATTTTTTGATATGGCGTATATGGTAAGAATATACTCAGATCCTTGATGAAACATGGCCTTGACAATGCTCTCTGCATACACACTACTCGGACTCTCTCCAGTCACTAACTGGCAGAGTAGCGGTAGCAAGATTATAATTAGCTGATCCAGAAGCCTCCTAGGAGTTACCAATAGGTTTGGTCTGGTGTACTAACTAGCAGCCGGCCTGCGAACACCGTTTCAGAGCTGTACCCTCAAAATGTAAGGAATATTGGATCTCCCCATGATGTCCATCATTACCTCACAAGTCATCAGTCATACTGCATAATGGAAGAGATGGGGAAGGGTTGACCGTAACTTAGCTCTGGAGACCAAACATGTTTTACACCACTTCAAACCCACCTCAGTGCTCATCCTGTCAGACGCAACTTACGGTTTTTCATTTTCTGGTTGAGTGTCCCTTGTATTCAACCGTTCGATCAAACACTTTCCGGTCACTCTTAACCTTGAACAGCTCATCTAATTTGTCTCATATATTAGGAAATTAAGCTGATATACAAGAACTTTTCATGTATTTAAAACATATTGGCCTGTACAGGAGCATATAATTTACCATCTCTAACGAAATGTTGCCTGTAAATAAACTGTGAACAGACACAATTTGGCCTCAGTAGCCCTTGTGTTGTTAATCCCAACGACAACAACCACCACCAATTCAAACCTCCAATAAGCAAAGTGGTGGTATTGCACCAGTTGATGAGAGTCATCTACCACCTAATATTGCCTAGTAACACAGAGGGGTGGCATTCCTTGTGGTGTTGGCTCCAAACATTGACTCATGCTTACGTTGGTTCACACCTGGGTAGTCACCCACAGAGTGTTTGTGCATGGGGGTTATACTCAGGATTTCTAACAGTCCCACCATCATGAAGGTGCAAGCAGAGGATTTGGCTGTCACAGACCATCCTTACCTCGCCAAACTTGGATCCACTTGACTTGAGTGTCACCCGAATATCAGTTCCGTCAGCGTTTTAGACTCCCAGGGACTTCAAGGACCGTTTATATTCTGTTTATATTCACTTATCATACAAGGAGTGAAATTATAGTTAATAAACAGATTCAATAATATTAATGTATATATTCTGTACAGTATATAGAGCAGTTAAAAACAATGTGGCACTAAGCTTTCAATCCAAATTCTGAGAATTCTGAGTGGTCTGACTCCAGAAGCTACATTTGGGAGTGTTTTATTTTATTTTACATTTCTTTTATGAAAGTTCCTGGTTGTAATAATGACGTATGCTGCTTTATGATAAACATCAGGAAAAGAATTTTCTATGCTACTATAAATTAATGAGAAAATAAATAAAATACTACAGTAGAAACAATTATTGTGCGTGCGTGCGTAAAAGGAAAATTGTATTGTACTGCACTGCCAGCACCAGGAAGTTAGTGTCTTGTCTGGTGCCAGCTCACTGGGATGCATAATATTGGCATTGGGGCTGTGGCAAAATGAATATAATATTACTGAGTGTATTGAGGGGGATTAATTTTCGTGTAGTGAGAAGGGAAAGCAATTTCTTGTTTACATATGGATTCTTAACTCTTGACATGGCCATGAGGATACAATAAATGTATTAACAATCAAAAGTATTTGGTCACATGTTGTCCAGTTGCCAAAGTCACATATAGTTTATAAAATTGTGTGACTTAAGCAGTTTTTGCAAAATCTCATAAATTTGGTAAGATTTTGAGTTTTAAGTTGAAGTGTTAGAAATATTTTTTAAGATTTAGTTTTAAATTGAAATGTTCATAAATTGGGAGGTAGCATTCGATGAATTTTCATGATTATGTAGTGATGTGTAGAACACAATACCTCCACAATTTCAGCACTTTTCCCAGGCACTGAAAGTGGCAATGAATGGTGGAAAAAGGCAAAATTAAACTGGTTTTTTTTTTTTTTTTTAATTAAGACCCCAAATATGAAAGGTATTGGAATTGAAGAGACCTATGGTGGTTTTTTTTTTTTTTTTTTTTTTTTTTTTTGGAGCATTAGCAACTAAGGCCATATTGCTCCTGGCCTGTTGTACTGGGTTCCGTAGATGAGTAAAGAAATTCAGTTCAAATGGTAGAACAGTAACTAAGTTTAATGATAAACAGTAACTAAGATTAAGTAACAGGAGCTTTCGAGATTTAAGTATCTCTTCGTCAGCTGTGTGAATACATACATAAAATATAAAAATATGAAATGTTACAAATGGAGTACATTACAAAGGGAATGTGCAGAGCATGGTCATGTTGAGTAAAAAGAGAGCGTGCACGAGGATGTGTGAATGCTAAAGCATCACAATGCAAAACCAGGTGATTGTAACCTCATAATGCTCTGCAACTGCAGAGTGTGCAGAGTCAGCTAATCGAATGGTCCTTTCATGTTCAGAGAGGTGATCTTGGAGCCCCCCTCATAGCAACTGCCACAATCATGGTATGTGATGCAGTATATCGTACCACTGCGTAAGAGGAGGGACTGGAGTCTTCACCCTCGACAAGAGATCACAATCCTCTGCTGGGAAGTTGCAGGCACTTTATCCGGTATCTATGTAAGATCTTAGAAATGCGATCTGAAGCACCCAGGTAATATGGGATGTGTGCGGTAGATGTTGTCTTGTCGCTATGGGGGCGGGGAGGCCTCGGTTGTGCAGACTCACCTTTTGAATAGAGACCAGCTTACCAGACAGAACATTTCTATTCGTGGAGGATATCCGTACTGCCCTCAATTTGTGCCTGTCCGGCAGCATGGTCACATTTGGTGACTCTCTCTCTCTTCAGACAAATACACGGCATGGCTATGGGTGCCCTTGTCAGTTCTGTCATTGCGAACATTCAGATGGAGGATTTGGAGGAACACACATTCCTGAACCTGTCGGTCCCCGTCGGTGTCGATATGTCAACAACATCTTCACTATTATCCCCTGAGGTTCAGAGACTCAATTATTAAACATCTGAACTCCATATCTCCCTTCATCCAGTTCACAATATAATTAGAGTTGAGCAGCACTCTTTCCTTCCTGGATGTCCTGGTGAAGCACGTAGGCTTGAATCTGGAAACTTTGGTGTACCAAAAGCCCATGTTCTCTGGCCAATTTACCAAATACAGGTCAGCTTGTGTCCCCTGCCACCTGTTCATTACTACATGCACGCTACTCTCTCGAGCCTGGAGTCATTCCAGCTCCATGGATGCCAGGCGCAACAAAGTTTTTAAGATAAGAGCTGATAACGAACTGTGGGTATTCCACCTATGCCTTGGACAAGTGCGACCTACAAGCCCGTGAGTTTGCCACACATCCGAAGGTCCTCCCCATAGCAATAGGGGCATTTTGCTACACCCAATTATGGAGTCTGTAATGCTACAGCATGACAAACACTGGCACTCAGCCCATGTATGCACCCAGCATCTACAACAATGACCTAGTTCTGCACAGTGATGCTTTAGCATTCTCACATCCTTGTTCTTGCTCTCTCTCTCTCTCTCTCTCTCTCTCTCTCTCTCTCTCTCTCTCTCTCTCTCTCTCTCTCTCTCTTTTTACTCATTATGACCATGCTCTGCACATTCCATTTGTAACGTTTGATATTTTTGTATTTTATGTATATATTCACACAGCTGGTGAAGAGTTACTTAAATCTCAAAAGCTCCTGTTACTTAATCTTAGTTACTGTTTATCATTCAATTTAGTTACTGTTCTTACCAGTTGAACTGAATTTCTTTACTCATGAAAGGTATTAGAACTCATACATGTTACTTAGTACCATGTGTGCATTGAAGTTTGAGTAAACAGAAGATACTTGTTGACGAGGGGTTTAGAGGGGAACAGGTATCCTGTGTGTTATCAGACACTCAGCCTAAAACACTGATGGATCCAATATCTCTCTATTACAGAAGATTTACGAGAAGTCCGGTTCGCCTGCCTCCCTAAAATCCACTCATGCACACCTTCTCGATGGTAAGCCCTGTTACGTCACTTAGGTGGCAACGAACGTGTAGAGTGGTTCTCTTCAAGACGCCTGGTCAGCGTGAAGAGGAAAAGACCAAACCCTCCAGCATATGACAGCACGACAAAACAAATGGCCCTCAGTCCCCAGCAGCTTTCTCTCTCCCTCTTACGGCAGCAAGAGGATCAGAGTGGAAGCAGAGTGTGCTAAGAATCTCTGGGTACGACCAGGTTGCCATTCATGGAAACCGAACTTGGCCTGTTATAACGTAAGATCACTCATCGGTGAAGACAGGATATTAGAGCTGGAAAAGGAATTAGAAAATGTGAATTGGAATATCATCGGTTTGGCTGAAACAAGAAAAAGAAATTAATCACTTATAAGTTATCAAGTGGAAATCTGCTGTACACCAATGGAAACAGTGAAAGGAGTGAAGGTGGAGTTGGGTTTCTGTTCAATAAAGATTTTAAAAACAACATTTTGGAATTCAAAAGCACTTCACCAAGGGTGTCAAGACTAATATCAAGATCTCTAAGAGGTACAAGCTAAAGGTTATAATGATTTATGCACCAACACCGAGCCATGATGATGAAGAGGTTCAAGAAATGTACACCGAATTTGAGAGTCTACCAGATGAGAAGAAAACCCATAACACTATTATTATGGGGGACTTCAATGCTAAGGTTGGAAAAAGACAAAACAGCGCAGAAAGGGGAACTATAGGAAATTTTGGAATTGGTGAAGGAAATGAAAGAGGTGAAAGACTTGTGGAATTTGCAGAATCTCAAGGACTGTCAGTAATGAACACTTTTTTTTTTTTTTTTTCAAGAAAAGGGTGAACAGAAAGGGGATATGGAAGAGTCCAAATGGATTAAATACTAATGAAATCGACTTCATCCTCACTAACAGAAGATATGTTGTGAATGATGTTACCGTCCTGAATAAGGTAAATGTTGGAAGTGATCACAGAATGGTAAGATGTACACTTGATATAGATGTAGGAAAGGAAAAAACTGACTCGAGTAAATAATACAAAGGTCTTTGAGATAACAGAAGAGGAGAAAAAGCAGTATGTACTGGAACTTAAGAATAAGTTTGAGCTTCTGCAGACTGCTCAGGATCACTTATATTCCGTATTGATATATGTATTTCTTTTAGCCAGCAGATCGTTTATTGCTGTGACAGGTTGCCTATGCAGTTTTTTTGAGGCATTGTGTTTTTATTACTTATGGCCCATCAGAATTGAGATTCTTTGTTGATTGCTCAATGATGAGAGTAAAAATGAGTTATTTTACCTAGTGGGAGCATGTTACCTCAATTGGCTATGAGTGAATAGTTTTTGGGGATTTGAAAGTGCTAAACATAACTTAGACTACAGTCAGATATCACAAAATAACATCCTATTCTGTGTGGATTAGTTAGCAGGGGTAAATTTTATAATTAGATTAGAAATATTGGCCACAAAAAGGAGTTGCCTCACATCTGGAAGCAGATAAAACCACCAGTGAGCCAATATCTTCTGCATACCATTTCTGTATGTTATTTGCTAATGCCAGACAAACTGTACTTGCTACATGGGAGTCTAAAACGCTGATGGAACTGATATTCGGGTGACACTCAAGTCAAGTGGACCCAATTTCGGCGAAGTCTGGACGGTCTGTGACAGCCAAATCCTCTGCTTGCACCTTCACGATGGTGGGACTGTTAGTAATCCTGGGTATAACCTCCATGCACAAGTACATGGTGGGTGACCACCCAGGTGTGAACCAACGTAAGCAGTGGTCGAGATGTGGCGCCCGCACCACATGGAGGAACGCCGCCCTCTGTTACCAGGCAGTACTAGGTGGTAGATGACTCTCATCAACTGGTGAAATACCACCACTTTGCTTATTGGAGGCTTGAAGTGGTGGAACCCATGTTTAGTCTCTAGAGCTAAGTTCCGGTCAACCCTTCCCTATCTCTTCCATCATGCAGTATGATTGATGACTTTTGAGGTTACAATGAACGTCGTGGCGAGATCCAATATTCCATACATTTCGAGGGTACAGCTCTAAAACGGTGTTCGCAGGCCGGCCACTAGTTAGTACACTGGGCCGAACCTATTGGTAACTCTCTAGGAGGCTTCCGGATCAGCTAGTGTACAATCTTGCTGCCTCTACTCTGCCAGATAGTGACTGGAGGGAGTCCGAGTAGTGTGTATGCGGGGAGCATTGTCGAGGCCACGTTATGTCAAGGATCTGGGTATATTCTTACCACATGTAAGCCATAACCAAAAATTTCATTACTTCATACAGCATGTCCCACCCACTTTTTCTTACTATTGAATCCACAATGAATTGTCAAACTAATAGAGCAAGCTTATCTGCGAAAAGATCTAAACCTCCCAAGGACTTCCTAATTCATTTCACAAATATACGTGGTCTCAATTCTAATCTCAACGATGTCCATTTCCACTTGCCTCTGCCAAACCCCATGTACTTTTTCTGACAGAATCTCAGTTATTGGTTGATTCAACTACTGTCATCTCAGATGCCCAAATTATTCCCTGTATGATTCCTTTCGCCTCAAAGGTGGTACTTGTGCATATGTCCATTCCGATATTAGCATTAGCATTAGTAGAGGCATATGATGCAAGAAAGCAAGCTTATTCAGCATTAGCCAAAAAAAAAAAAAAAAAAAACCACTACTCCCATTTCACCCCTCCGTTCATTCGAAATACCTGTCCAGCTGAGCCTTAAATTTGTTTAGGCTATCAACTTCAACAACAAGCGATGGGAGTCTATTCCACAAACCAACTGCCCGCTGGCTAAAGGCAAATTTCCGCACATCTATCCAACATCCGTCCTTCCTCAATTTGAATTTATGCCCTCTCAGGTGATTATTCTGTGCAAGAGGAAGAATCCCATCGGCATTGAGCATGCTCAAGCCATTCAAAGCCTTATACACCTCTATCAGATCACCTCGCCGATGCCTAGTCTCCAGGCTCTGTAATTTGCAAAACTTAAGCCTTTCTTCGTAAGAGCAACCCTTTGCTCCATTCACTAATCTTGTTGCCCTTCTCTGTACTCGTTCCAGCAGCTCTACATCCTTCTTGAAATGAGGCCTCCAGACCTGTATACAGTACTCAAGGTGTGGCCTGACCAATGCCTTATACAAGGGAATAATCACATCCTTGTCCCTGCTAGCAAAATTCCTGTATATCATTGACAAGACACCATGAGCTACTCTTGCAGCTCGTCTGCACTGCTCAGAGAACTTCATATCTGCCTGCACAATTACCCCCAGGTCCTTTTCATTCTCTACCACTGTCAGCGTAGTACCACAGAGTTGATATGTTGATCTGGGGTTACTGTTTCCCATATGTAGTACTTTACATTTGTCAATGTTAAACTTCATTTGCCACCTCTCAGCCCATCTGCTCAACCTTTCCAGATCCTGTTGCAGCAGCATAGTATCAGTAGTGTCCTTAACAACCCTGCCAACCTTGGTATCGTCTACAAACTTGGACACTAAGCCTGATACACCATCATCAATATCATTTATAAATACAGAAAACAACAATGGACCCAACACTGAACCCTGAGGAACTCCACTAATAACATTAGTCCACGTTGAACAGTGTCCATTGATTACCACTCTCTGTCTTCTGCGACTCAACCATCCCTTTATCCATAGCAGCATGGCGCCTCCGTAGCCAGGTGGGAAGGAGCAGCAGTGCATAGCACATGCTTCTTGATTAGATCGGGGTTCGAGCCCGTCACCACCAAATACGGAGGATGTGGAAAGGTCAGGGAATGACCACCGCATATCCCGGAGCAATATGGCCTTAGTTGCTAATGCTCCTAAAAACCAAATAACTAACTAACTAACTAACCATAGCAGCAATTTGCCTCCAATGCCACACTTCTCCAATTTGTGCAGCAGTCTTCCATGCGCAACAGTATCAAAAGCCTTTCTAAGATCCAAATATATAATATCAAAGTTATTCCCTGCATCCAGTTCTTTTGTGACTACATCATAGTATCCAATCAAATTGGTCAGACAAGACCTGCCCTTAACAGAACCATGCTGTGTCTCAGCTATAACTGAATTCTTGTCCACATGATCCTACAGTGCTTCTTTAACCAGTGCCTCCATTAATTTTCCTGGAACCGAAGTTAAACTAAGAGGTCTATAATTACTTGTGTCAGCCTTTGATCCTCCTTTGTGAATTGGGGTTACATTTGCACATCTCCAGTCCATGGGTACCTCCCCTGAGTCCAAAGAAGCTCTCATAATTATGGCTAGGGGTTTGCTTACTTCCTTTGCTGCCTCCTTTAATATAACTGGATAGATCCCATCCACCCCGGGTGCCTTTTTTATGTTAATCCTCAACAATTTCTCCTCCACTTTCCTCTCAGTTATTAGAAAATAATCTAGCTCACTGCCAATGTTTACTTCACCTACGACATTTTACTTCAATGTTTACTTCACCTCAACTGTTGAACCATCAACATCCAGTGGACCAATCTGATTCATCCCTTTCCTTCTTGAGTTTAAATAGGTAAAGAACTGTTTTCTGTTTTTCTTTGCGTCCTTTGCCAAGGATTTCTCATAATCTGCCTTTGCCTGCCTAATCTCCTTTGTGACTTGGTTACAGACCAACTTATATCTATCATAGGCTTCCATGTCACCCATTAATTTGTATGTATCCCATGCATTTTTCTTCTCTGCCATATGTCTCATTAGTTCATCTGACAACCATTTAGGCCTGAACCTTGAACAATATTTCTTGGTTGGTATGTAAAGCCTGGTAGCTTCCAAGATTAGTTCCTTGAATGCTTCCCATTTTGAATTTGCTGTTGGTAACATCATCAGTTGGTCCCACTGTATAGAATTTAAATACTGTCTCAGACCATCATAGTCGCCTTTACGAAAGCAAAAACCCTTCCCTTTACCTCTGATGGTAGTTACCTCCTTGAGTAAATCCCACTTCAGCACACTGTGATCACTGCCACCCAGTGGTTCCTTTATCTGCAGATTCCTAATGCATGAAGAATCACTACTGATTATCAGATCAAGAGTATTACTCCCTCTAGTTGCCTCCCGAACATGCTGGTGTAGAAAACAATCATCCAATAAATCCACAAAAGCCTTGCTAGTGTGTGAGTGGCCAACCCACAAATTCCAGTCAATATCTGGGAAATTAAAATCCCCCATTATAAGACTCTCTGATTTACTGGCCCATTCTATTTCCCTGTACAGTATCTTATTATACTCATCAGAGTCATTAGGCCTATAGCACACTCCTACTCTCAATTTTGATTTACCTATGCTTATGTCACACCAAACTGACTCGACACTGCACTGTTCAGCGATGTCGACTGGCTTCACTTCCTTGGATTTTGTGTTTTTTAACTAATAGCATAACCCCTCCTCCCCTCCTGTCCTGTCTATCCTTTCTATACACATTGTACTCCCCAAATTCCAGTTCTGCATTCCTTATATCTGTGTGACACCACGTCTCTGATATCCCAACAATATCTGCCTTTGATGTTTTGAGCAATACCTGAAATTCATCAAATTTATTTACTAAACTTGTAGCATTGGTGTACACGCAAGTATACATGCACCTGCTTCTATTCTTAGCTACCCTAACACAACCCATGTGTTTACTTGTACCGCAGTGACTTCCAGCAGTCTCTGAAATATCCTGCATCTTGTTTTTCAGGCTTCTGCTCATTCCAATAGAAGCAGTGCAAGAATCTCTTTCACCTCTGCCAGTGGCTACTGTTAATCCATTAGTCTTTGTCTCCCCCCAAGCTAGCAGTTTTCCGACCCTCCTAACACTGCCTCGATAGCATCAGCAAATATTCTTGCACCCTTACTATTTAAGTGTATCCCATCCCTGTAGAAGCAATCTCTCCTATTAACAAGTACATTCCAGGCTGAAAAAAAATTCTACCCCTTGAGCCTTGCACAATCTTTCCAGGGTCGAATTGATCGACAAGGCTCTCATCATATACTCCCTCCTATCGTGTCTGGGCAGAATTGCAGACACTTTCAAATTCAACCCTACTTCACGGTTTTTTTTCAACAATGACCTGTACTTGTTAAGTAATTCCGCTGGTCTCCTATTCCCTGTCAAACACTTGGCAATTTGGAATCTCCTCTCTTTGATCTTCTCTGGCTTAAAATTTCTCTACCTCATTGTGTCAAATTCATCTGTTGACTCTACCGTTCTCCCAGCTCCACTAATCACTTGGAGCTCTTTGATTCCTCTCTTTGCAACTTGACTTTCTCCAGTCCAGCTTTCCATCAGTGAGGTAATTTTCCTTGGTGATTTTAATGTTCACAACTCCAGCTGGCTTCCGTTTTCTAGTCACACCAACCCAGCAGGTCGAGAAGCTGAGGCTTTTGCAATTACTAATGACCTAGCACAGATTGTTCATTTACCTACAAGAATACTGGACAATCCTAATCATACAGCCAATACGCTTGATCTTTTTCTCACAAACAACTCTTCTAAGTACACGGTCGAAGTGAGAGGTCCTTTAGGCACGATCACAGCTTGGTGATTCTCTTCTCCAATTGAACCTTTATCTCATGGCTATTCCCAACCTCGTGTTGTTTGGCATTACAAGAATGCAAAATGGGATGACCTGCTTTTCTTCTTTTCCTTGGTCGGATTACTGTTTCAAAAGTTCTGATATCAACGTTTGCTCAGATCATGTCAGTGAAATTATTCTTGCAGGAATGGAATCCTTTATCCCACACTCCACTTTAAAATCTCGTCCTTTATCTAAACCTTGGTTTTCCAATAAATGTGCTAAGGCTGTCCAAGAAAAGAACGTTACATATCGTAATTGGCTTGTTTCTAATTCTTCAGTTTCATTTTCTGCTTACACCAAAGCTCGCAACAATTGTAAAGCAGTTATTAATCAGTCCAAACTAGAGTTTGATCAGGCTTAGAGTAGAAAACTTGCTTCTTGCCCTAATGGTAGCCGAGCATTCTGGTCTCTTGCCAAAGCTATTGGCCGCAACTTTTGCCCATCTCTGCTCCCACCTCCGTCCAGACCAGATGGTTCTGTTTCCACTTCAGCCAAGGATAAAGCTGACCTGCTAGCATCCCATTTTTCTTCCAGCTCATGTATTAATGATCTTGTATAACACCTCCCACCATTCCCAACACGCTCCATTCAATGCCTCCTGTGGTCTTTCGTCAAAAGGATATTAGAAGGATTTTGATGAATCTCGATGCTAAGAAAGCTCCAGGACCCGATGGTATTTCTCCATTTGTTCTCAAAACCTGTGCTCCTGAACTTACACCTATTCGTTGCCGCCTTTTTTCACTTTTTTATTCCAAAGGTGTTTTTCCTTCTGCTTGAAAATTTGCTCATATCCAGCCAGTTCCTAAAAAGGGTGACAAATCCCTCCCATCCAA
The DNA here is from genome assembly GCF_048544385.1 of Mastigoproctus giganteus. NCBI lineage: Eukaryota > Metazoa > Arthropoda > Arachnida > Uropygi > Thelyphonidae > Mastigoproctus > Mastigoproctus giganteus. The sequence goes on along the minus strand of NC_143581.1, from coordinate 57,483,159 downwards.
TTATCTTCCCATTGCGATTACTTCTACTCTTTCTAGAGTAATGGAGAAATCAATTAACCGCCAACTCTTAAACCACCTAGAAACCTTCCGTCTGATTAACGATCGCCAGTATGGATTCCGTCAGTGTCGATCCACTGGTGATATTCTGGCTTATGTTACCCATTTATGGAACTAATTCGATGGAAAGGTTCGGTGAAACACAAGTAGTTGCTCTTGACATCTCAAAGGCTTTTGATCCTGTTTGGCATAAAGGTCTTCTAAACAAGCTTCCATCTTATGGTTTGCCAACTGTTTTTAGTAATTGGTTATCCAGTTTTCTCTCTGATCGCTCACTGAGGGCGATGGTAGATGGCTCTCTGTCTTCTAACTTCTCCACTAATGCCGGTGTCCCCGAAGGTTCAGTTCTTTCCCCCACTCTTTTCCTCTTGTTTATCAATGACCTTCTTCCATTGACTGGAAATCCTATCCATAGTTTTGCCAATGATAGCACATTGCATTCAACTTTCTATTTTGAGAAACCTTGTCCTGCTCAATCAGCTTCAACTTCTTGAAAATCTGCTACCAATTCCTTAAATGCCGATCTTCAGGTAATTCTCCAGTGGGGCAAAGACAACTTAGTTGATTTCAACCCTTCTAAAACTCAGTCTTGTCTTATATCTCGCAAAAAGGATTCTTCTGCTCCTATGCTTATGTTTAGTGACACTCCGATTTCTAGGCAAAATGATATATCTCTTTTGGGGATTACCCTGACTTCTAATCTCTCTTGGCACAAGCACATTACAAATATTGCTTCCTCTGCATCTAAAAAACTTGGTTTTCTCATTCGCTCTCAGTGTTACTTTTCTTCCAAACAGCTGCTCACTGTATAAATCGCAAATCGACCCTGCCATGGAATACTGTTCCCATCTGGGGTGGTGCCCCCAAAACCTCTCTCAGGCTTCTTGATTGCATTCAGAAGAGGGCAGTTAGGTTAATTAATGATTCATCTCTAACAGAGTTTCTCCACTCGCTTTCTCATAGACGCACTGTTTCTGCTGCATTCCTCTTCTACAGATACTTCCATGGGCACTGTTCTTCTGAATTGGCTTCTATAATTCCTGCTCTTTCTTTCAAAACAGTCCGAACACATGCCGCCACCAGTCAACATCCATTTACTGTCCAACTTCAAACCCACAGAACCAACTTTTCATCTTCCTCATTTATTCGTTCAACTGCCGTTTTCTGGAACAACCTTTCTTCTTACGTATTTCCTGAAAATTACAATCTACAGAAGTTCAAGTCCAATGTCAACAAATATCTTCTTTCGTCTTCTCAACCTCCAACCCAAGCACGGTACTAAGTACTATAGGTTCTAATACCTCTCGTGTTTGGGGTTCACATAAAAAAAAAAAATAGAGTGAGGATGCCTTCAGTACTTTTACAGATTTGCAAAATTTCATGCTGGTGTTTCTGCTGGTACTGGAAGAAGATGGTTACAGGGTAGAATAGGAAGTCGCAAATCAGAAAACTTTTGCAAGATGATAAATTTACTATTTGTGTTTTGGAAAGAAGTTGGGGGCTGCTTGGTTAGCATGAAAGAGTGTTGTGAAAACAGTTTTAATTATTCTTTTAAGGACTGTGAGAAGATTGTCAATGGTATGCTTTATCAGTTTCAAAAAAGTGAAGCGTAGAATGAGTGGAAAGATTTACTTTTTGCAAAGCTACCATGGATACTTTCCACAGAGCCTTCATACAGCAGTTGTCAAAGCTTTCATTAAGATTTGAAGACTTAGGCAAAAAGATGTTCTGTATTGTATAATCACCTTTTTATTACTTCCAATAAAGCAGTGATTAAAATAAAGCAGCAATGGAAGATTACCATGTTAGCTAGATGATGTTAGTGTTTGAAAAGAGATTTAAGTGGTGAGTGAAAAATACTTAAAACAAAAAAAAAAAAAAAAAAAAACTGTCAAACCACTAAATATTTTATTTAGTGAGATCATAATACTTCTGTACGTTAACATTTATTCTTGATTCTCACATTGAAAAATTATTTCAATGTTTGAAAGTAAACTCCTGTTATAAGCACTTTGAGGGAACTAGCCACATAACAGCACTATAAGTGGGACGATGTTTTTTGGAGGGGGACTGGGCTGTATTCCAGATTTTGTCAATATTTTAATAGATAACTTTGATTTTTCAGTTAGCATTAACTGGCAAATGATGCAAAAAAGCAAGCTTATACAGCATCAGCCAAAAAAAAAACTGACTTTTCGATTTCACCTATTCATTTCTTCCAATAGTCTGTCTAGTTCTTCATTGAATTTATTTAAGCTATCAAGTTCCACAACATCAGATCGAAGTTTGTCCCAAAATTCAACCACCCACTGGCTAAAGGCAAACTTCTCCACATCTATTCTGCAACCATCCTTCCTCAATTTGAATTTGTGCTTCCTGATGTGTGAAGTCTGAGCAAGAGGAAGAATCCTATCTGCATTGAGCTTGCTCAATTAGATCACTTTGCAGGTGCCTAGTCTCCAGAACTGAAGCCTTCCTTGGTAAGAGTACCCCTTTGTTCCTCTCACCATTCTTGTTGCCCTTCTCTGTACTCGTACCAGTAGTCTACATCCTTCCTAAAATGAGGCCTCCAGACCTGTATGCAGTACCCAAGATGTGGTCTGACCATTGCCATATACTATGGGATAATCACCTCCTTATCCCTGCTAGCAAAATTCCATTGTATATCATTAACAAAACCCGAGTTTCTCTGCCAGCAAAATTCCCTGCTACAAGATTCCATGCTAACAAAATTCCATTGTACATCATTGACAAATCCCCGTGAGCTGCCCTGTCAGCCTGTCTACATTGCTCAGAGAACTTCATATCCAACTGCACAATTATGCCCAGGTCTTTTTTGTTTTCCACTACCCTGAGTGTAGTACTACACAGTTGGTATGTTAGTCTGGAGTATTATTATTAAATCAGTTTATTGACCCAATAAATATGGTCTGTACCCCTTCATGGCCATTCAGCCAGGAGGGTGATCCGTAATACATTTAATTATTTACATTATATAAACAAACAAGTTTATATTAAATATGAAACATATAAATCAGTTTTTACAATCAGTGGATGTCAACTTACCTAAATAGCAGCTATAAATATGAAATATTTACAAATTTCAGTAGCCGATTTAACACTAAACAAATTTAGGTACAGCTTTTCCAGTGGGAGTAGATGTCAGAGCTCCATCCACGTCAAAGTTTCCTGTAGTTTCTCTGTTCTGTATACTTTTGAGTCACAGAACTTGTCTAGATCAAACACTAGTCTGTTGATAAGCTGGATAGTGTTTCCGGGGAACATAGTACTTAGGTGACCTAGATTGTCTAGCCCTGTTTGAAGAGGAAGCAGAGGGTCCATCTAGTAGCATCCTGCTCTCCTTGGAGTCCTAACAGTGTAGTCCATTCTGGGGGCATCTATGCGTCCAGTTATGAGTTTAGTAAGTATTAGAACATTTTGGGCAGCAATCTGATGTTTCCAAGGCATGACGTCTAAATTTGAGTAGAGCACCGATCTAGAGATGGTATACTGTCTCCCTGTTATTCTGTTAAGCCATTTAAGGATTCAGTAGTCTAACCCGAGAAATTTGATGAAGTGGATTTTGAGCACCGAGGACCAGATGGTGGAGGAATATAATGGAATGGGATAAAGGCATCTTTGGACATGTCGGATGATTAGCTGAGGATCATGTATTCCTGTGAGCTCTTGGTGTAGCAGCCACATTGTTGCATAGGTCTTTATTTTGGTGAAGCTTAGATGCTGCTGAAATGTGAGTCCCTCATACCACGTTAAGCCTAAGTCCTTATGTGAGATGACTTTTGCTATAGGTTACTCTGCAATACAAATTTGTATATTGTTCCTTGACCTTTTGTTTGGGCTGATTTAGCATAATTAAGTTCTAGACTGATTGAATCTAGATACATTTCAAGTTGTATTTTTTGATTGGCCAGTTTATTGATGGTAGCTGCTTGATTAGGATTAGATGATGTTATATTGAATTTAATGTCATCTGAATAAGACAGAAAGTCCTGCTGTGATGCAAGAAAGGGCTGCAGTGAACAATAAGGGAAAAAGATCCCTGCCTGTGGTACTCCTTTAGTGACCAGGCACCTATATTGATAGTTTTGATGAGTGATTAGAAGCTGTCTATATTTTAGAAGTGCTTGTAAAATTCGTAGAGCATTTACCAGTCACGTTGAAATAGTTCTCCAGTATATGTATCAATGCATCAATACTGTCATGGTCATATGCTGATTTTACATCAAAGAAGACGACATCAAGTTGCACTATGCCGCTGAGGGTTCTTTGTATTCTTGTAAGTATGTCAAGCAGGTTGGTACTAGTAGACCTGCCTTTGATTACTATGTGGAGGTAAGGGGGCATATGGTTGAAGCAATGTACTGTAAGTGCTGGCTTCAAGGCCTTCAAAGAGTTTCAGGAATCCAAGCTGATGCCGATCAGCCTGTAGTCCTTCGGATGCTTACATTTTGGTACTGGGCGCACAAAGTACATGTTCTAGATTTCTAGGGGATCTGCATTAGTGATGATTTGATTAAAAATATGCACCAGAATATCAACAATGTACACGCTGCATATTTGCACAATGAACAGTGGAAACCCATGTGGACCTACTACTGACTTCAGTGGTAGCTTCTTTATGATCTCGATCAGTTGGTCTCTCAAGATAGCAAAATTAGAGAATACAGGGTAGCTCATGGGTCCTACCACTGGAAAGATGGACTGATTAGGTACTGCTACTCATATTCAGTACTTTGCATTTGTCAATGTTAAACTTTAATTGCCATTTCTTAGCCTATCTGCCTAACTTTTCTAGATCTTGTTGCTGTAGCATACTGTCTTTCCTGTCATTAACCACCCTTCCAACCTTTGTATCATCTGCAAACTTAGCCTGATTTGCCTTCATCAATATCATTGAAAAATATAGAAAACAATGGGCCCAACACTGAGCCCTTCAAACCTGAAGGGGGCACAAATTCCTGGCGACTCCACCAATAACATTAGTCCACAAAGAGCAGTGTCCATTGATTTTCACTCTATCTTCTCCCACTCAACCACCCCTTTATCAATAGCCACAACTTGCCCTTAATGCTACACTGCTCCAATTTATATAGCAATCTTTTATGTGCAACAGTATCAAAAGCTTTTGTGAAATTCAAGTATATAATATATAAAAAAAAAAAAAATATATATATATCCATAGTATCCAATCAAATTGGTCAAAGAAGATTTCCCCTTAATAAATCCATGCTGTGCCGGAAGTTTAATTGCAACCTCATCTAGATGATCCTGCATTATTTCGTTTACTAGTGACTCCATTATTTTTCCTGGAACAGAAGTTAAACTTAACAGGTCTGTAATTACTCTTGTCACCTTTTGTGAATTGGGGATATATTTGCACATCTCCAGTCCATGGGTGACCTACCCTGAATCCAAGGATGCTTGTTTCTGAAGCAGTGGTTAATGGGTAAATTGAAAACCTGCAAGTGTAGTGTTCACGTAATAATAATAACATTGCTGTCATTATTGAAATTTATTGATACTATGTTGAACACAAACACAGAAAAGAGCTAAGGGGAGCATGCAAATAGAATGATAAATGATTAGGCATTGACTTCTAAAATGTAGCCTTTCTGCCTTCAGTGCTTTGAGTTAAATATAAAATAATCATCATCTGCACCAGAAATGATTAGTGGAAGTTAACTATATGTATATTTTGTTATAGGTTATGCATTTATGTTTTTTTAATCAGCACCTACAAAAAAAAAGTGTGCGAATTAGAAATTTGTGTTGATTCACCTATTTATATTAAAAAAAAGCTAAAGCAGCAAACATAAAACACACACACACACATACACATTAATGTTATCATTACAAGATTTATTTTCCAGTTTAAATTTGTCATTAGAAATGGCTCACCAAATTGTGAAAATGAGATAGATACATGAGCCACAAGTGTGCCAGATGATTTCCCCATGATCTCAATGATAACTAAAAATGGGTTCACCTGATGCCTATTAGTTGAATTATGACTTGTTAAATGAAACCATTGTTTTTATTTAATCTGTCTGCATTTTTATCTTTCATAATCACCTGTGGTGAACCTTGGATTAGACACTTTGACCAGAATCAGCATCTTATGCTAAATGCTCAGTTTTTCTTCAAATTTGAAAGCAAAAATATTACCCAGCTTGTTGCCATGTCTAATAATGTTGTATATATCCTTTATTAGTACAAGATCCAAAGTTGCTATAGACATCTGTATTTATAAATATGGGAGAAGTTTTAAACCATAATTCTATAATTAGTGCTATAGATATAGAGCTGCATGCAGAAAATTCTTATTGACCATTGAGTTTGTTGGATTAATAACTGATGTTGATTGTTGTTAGTTTGGTTATTGTGTAAAACTTTATTGGTTGTTATGTTGTTATTTGCTTTTTAGGAGCATTAGCAACTAAGGCCATATTGCTCCCGGATATGGTGTGGTCATTCCCTGACCTTTCTGCATTCTCCGTATTTGGTGGCGACGGGCTCGAACCCCAGTCTAATCAAGAAGCTACCACTTCTGCTCCTTCCCACTTGGCTACGGAGGCACCACTTTATTGGTTGCACAATGCTAATGAGCTACATGCATAAATAAGTCATGACTGATAAAACTTTTATGCCGACTGACAGTCTGCATAAAAGTTTTATCAGTTATATAAATTAGTTATTAAACCAGTGAACTTAATGAACAGTAGTTTCATGCCTGTGGTTCAATTTAACAATTGATTTTTCTTGCAATTTGTTTAAATAGGCTGAATTACTATTTTTATGGTGGTAGTTCATTTTATTCTGATAAATTATATAAAATTGTTCTTATATCATAAATAGAAAAATCAAAACCAAAAGGAAAACTTTATGACCAACTTTATTTTTAAGTAATTAAATTATTCATATAGTAAAAAATTGGGTTTTTTAATATCTTTTGATTTAAAAAAATACTGTTTTTGGAATGGTCTTCTATACAAATAACTGCTTTTATGTTTTTTATTAGGTTCTTACTAGTAGAATGGGTGTGAAGTGTATTTTAGGATTAACTGCAACTGCTACCAAATCTACTGCCCAGAATATAGCCAAATATCTAGGTCTAAATTGTTTTGAAGAGTCTGTTATTAGTAATACTGATATCCCATCTAATCTGTTGCTTACTGTATCACAGGATATTTACAGAGAGGAGGTAAGTGTGCACTAAAACATAGATACTTATTGAAAACATTGATATTTAAGGGCAAATAGTAGCAAATCTTGATTACTGTCATTGACAACCCTGCCAAACCATGTATCATCTGCAAACATTAAGCCTGTTATACCATTATCAGTATCATTAATAAATATAGAAATCAACAATGGGTCCGGCACTGAACCCTGGCATACTTCACTAATAATATTAGTCCATGAAGAGCAGTTTCCATAACTAATCACTCTGTTTTATACCACTCAGTTATCCCTTTATTCATAGCACTAACTTGATGCCACACTGCTCCAAGTTATACAGCAGTCTTTTATGTGCAACAGTAGCAATAGTTTTCCTGAAATCCAAGTATATGATACAAAAATTGTTTTTTTGCATTCAGTTCCTTTGTTACTGCATCATAGTATCCAATCAGATTGGTCAGACAAGATTGTCCTTAACAAACCCATGCTGTGTCAAAAGTATAATTGCAGCCTCATCTAGATGATCCTGCATTTTCTTTTACCAGTGACTCCATTATTTTCCCTGAAACACAAGTTAAGCTAAAGTTTGTATTTACTCATTTCCCTTTTTGATCCCCCCCATTGTGAACAGGGGATACATTAGCATCTCGAGTCCATGAGGACCTCCCCTTAATCCAAAAGTGCTCTCGTAATTATGGTTTGACTCATCAACCAGTGCAATACCACCACTTTGCATATTGGAGGCTTGAAGTGGTGAAACCCATGTTTAGTCTCTAGAGCAAAGTTTCCGGCACCCCCCCCCCCCCCCATACTTCTCTTTCAACCCATGCATGGTACTAAGTACTATAGGTTTTGATACCTTTCGTGTTTGGGGTTTTCATAAAAAAAAATATATATATATAATTGGATAGATCCCATCCATCCCAGGTGTCTTTCTTATGTTTAACTTCAGAAATTTCTCCTTCACTCTTCTCTCAATTATTACAAAATCATTTAGCTCCCTTTCAGAGTTTGATGAACTTCTGGCATTCCATTCCCCAAAGAATTATTCATGTGTGAATAATTCTTTAGGTCTGCTTTTTAATTTTGAAATGTTGTGGTTATTGGTATAAGTAGTGAACTAATTTGTCATATCTTATGTTACAAAGCTGTTGAGACTGGTCACAAAATGATCCAGAAATGACATTCATATATACAGTCAGTACTGTGAAAATTACATACTTGTGGAGTGAACTCAGCACAACTCTCTGCCCTTGCACCCTCTGTCTTTAATTGAACAAAGATACCTGATACCTGGAAGTACTTATGATTTTGTTTTTCATAACTGTTTTTTTATTCTTTGATGAATAATTTTATTTGTATAATGATACAAGGTATGATGAAAAGTTCCTTAGTTTTCCTAATCATCACTTACAAGTCATTACTGTCATCGCTCCATTTAAACAAGTGAAGTGCAGAACAATAAGAGGTTGTAATCTGAAAAAATTAAATGAGAAGCTTTAACATTTCTGCAACTCTTTTAAACAATTGGCTTCCTCAGATCACTGACAAAACCATATGCAAATACAAGGAAAATAACAGCAATGGTATTACTATCAATCCGGTTCCACTGCTAATTCGGTCATAATTTCAGCGAATGTAATTTCAAATTTCCTCGGTCGGCACTCCAACCTGCCTTTACTGTTTTGGTGGCGTTGGTTGCAGCATCAGCTGTCGGCGCAAACTCGTAAACACTGCCAAGCTATTCCTACTTGTTTTTGTGCATTTATTATTATAACCTGCTCACATTTAGTCCCAGCCATGGTTCCAATGCATAAAGGAAGTGCTTCTTGTGATGTAAAGCGCAAACACCGTACATTGTCCAAAACAGATAAAGTTGAATTTCTGTAAAGACTCGACAGCGGTGTGTCTGTGAGAAGTTTAACTCTGCTTAGTTGTAAATTCCAGCAATTTCTCTCAGTTCCTCTTATTTTAGTAATTTTCTTTTAGCCATTCCTTTTTAGATTTTTTTTTTACAACACACTTGTACAAACTTGCGGAAAAACACAACACAATATGATGGATAATACAGTGCGTTAACGAACTTGTTTTCACAAACAATACTGACAAACTTATTGTGATGTTTCAGAGTTTATTTTATCGCAATTAGTTTTATTGCAGCGCTCGCCACGTGTGCAGTAAACTAATCACAAACGGCATACATATGAATGCCGTTTCATATTTCCTTTATTTCCTGAGAAGCCATGTCGGCCACACATATGTGGCCGACATGGCTTCTCAGGAAATAAAGTAACCTACTGGGCCACATTGGCCACATATATACGACACAAAAAAAAAAAAAAAAAAAAAGAAGACTCTTTTTTTGATTTTTAAATGAAAAGACGACAACATTGACATTACAATATTTATTTTAGAATTACTAATCAAATTAGGTGCCTCCGTAGCCAGGTGGGAAGGAGCAGCAGTGCGTAGCACACGCTTCTTGATTAGCCCGGGGTTCGAGCCCGTCACCACCAAATACGGAGGATGCACGAAGGTCAGGGAATGACCACTGCATATTCCTGGAGCAATATGGCCTTAGTTGCTAATGCTCCTAAAAACCAAATAACAACAACAACAAATCAAATTATTTGCTAAATATTTTTTGGCTCCTGGGGAATTTTTTTCATAAACTAGCTTGGCAGTCAACGTGTTAATTAAAAGTAGGATGAGGTGGTTAGCCGTTGGGTAAACTGTAAGTGCTAATATGACCACTGGTGATCTGCCAAACTCACTAATCTAGCACCCCGCAGGTCCCAATGCTGCCAGATTAGTGATGGTCGACCTACAACAGAATAGAGGCAAATTCAAGAAAACAATCACAATACTTTACATAAAAGGACTAGGAAAGAAAAGGCCATGAGAATGTGTAAAAAATATGGACTCTATGTTGTATTTAAACCTATAAACAAAATTTGTAAGCTGAGGGACAGAGTTTCCCCAACGAGAGACAGATATATTATTTACATTACCATGTGATTGCAGAAAAATTTACATCAACAAGATTATTTGAAAGGAATAATATAATGATTCATTTCAGAATAAATTAACTCCCTCTCTTCCATATTTCGAGATGAAATATGGAAGAGTGGGAGGGTAAATGTTGTAAATGCGTATAAAAAGGGAACACAGGAAAATCCAAGATCACAGAGTATGCCTATGGATGCTCCTGTGCTTTTAATGTTAAGGTGGAAAAAAATAAAGTGATTGTTGGGGAGTTATCAAAAGAAAAATACAATAAATAGAAATAGCTGCATTATCCAATGCTTGAGCCTATGCTCCAGCATCACACAATACAGACATCCTTCGCAGCAAAGATTCCCGGTTCCACAGGAAGTAGCTATACTAGGTGACTCAATTGTTAGTGAAATGAGAAATATAGTGTGCATAAAAGACAGGTGTAACAGGACTGGGATATGACTGCCAGGAGGTAAATCCTACCCAGACATGATACGAAGGAGAACACAATGAGAGTCTTGTCAATCAACTCAGCCCTGAAGAGACTGCAAGGATTATAGGGTAGAATCTTTCTTTCTCAGTGTGGTCTGTGCTTGTTAACAGGACAGACTGTTTATACACAGATGGGATACACTTATATGGAAGAGAGGGGGTGGCCAAATGTAGATCACAGGAAATTTCAGGTGTGTAACTATATACTTCTCCATGACAGAGGACATTGAAATGTGGAAGGTGAATGAAGATGGCAACTTTTGAGAGAATCAAGTAACATGCAATCATTTACTTTCATTTTAAAAAGATGTCAGCAAAATAAATTTAAAGACATGCAGCAAACATTAGGAGAATCTTGTCCTTCATATGCCACGGTCAAAAACTGGGTTGCAGAATTTAAGCAGGAGCCAGTGTCGGAGATGCACCCCTGCAGCCTGTTACCGTGCCAACACCTGCAAAAGAATAACACTGAAGAACATTGTGACAACATTCAACATCTCCCTTGAGTGAGCTTATGATATTGTGCAGAATGTTTTAGGAATGAAGGAGGTTTCTTTGAGGTGGGCCCCTAAAATGTTGAATACCGGTTAGAAGCAAAAAGAGCTAGGTGTTGTCCTGAGATTGTGGCATTTTGAAGCTCAGTTTTGGAGAACAGTATGTCACTATGGAGGAAACATAGAGCATCCCATGTTTGTTCCAACAATTGATGACCCCTGGCTGAAGGTAAACTTCCACACAATCTGTCCTGTAACCATCCTTCAGTTTGAATTTCTAACCCCCACACGAGTGTAGTCTGAGCAACAGAAGAATGAATGCCATCAGCATTGTGCTTTCTCAATCCATTAAAAGCCTTAAACATGTAATTAGATCACTTCACAGGAGATCTGATTCACATGTATTCCAGCAGACCTAGATCCTTCTTAAATGAGACCTTTAGACCAGTATGCAGTACAATGGGATAATCACCTCCTTATTACCTTTGTATTATCAATTATCTTTGTATATCATTGACAAAGCCTCATGTGCTGTTTTAAGTCTGTCTGCAGTGCCCAATGAACTTTGTATCTGACTGCACAATTATCCCCCCCCCAAGGTCTTTTTTCATATTCACTACCATGAATGTAGTACCACACAGTTGATATGTTAATCACTATTGCTTTATAAAATGGCCCCTCTTTGTCCCTGATATCAAAAATTCCTGTATATCATCAACTAAAAAACCAACAGTTGTAGCAGCTGGTTTTTCTAGTCAATGTTCTAGTCAGTTTTCCTGTGTGCATTGTTTAGAGAGCATCATTTCACATTGTTCAGTTACTTCTGTCTTTTTCCTTGCGATCTGCCTTACTACTGAAATGGCATGTTATTTTATGATAACTGGTACCCAAATGCAGTTAAACCTCAGTTACCATTTTTTTCCCCTTCTGCCCAGTTCGTGTTTGAAGTTGCAACAAATTCTCTCCCAACTTCCTTTCATTTAAAAAATCAGTTAATTCCCAAGTATTAGACATCTGCTTAATCCATCTAAAGAGAACACATTGCTTCTAGTATTCTCATAAGCAAAGAATTCTTTACTACTTTTCTTTGAACTCTTACCTCTGCTTAGTATTATTAACCACAACCACACTGACCACCACCATTATTATTAGACATCAAATTTGAAACTCCTACATCAGTATCATTAATAAAAATTAAAAACAGTAAAGGGCTCTACACTGAAATCATGTTACCCCACTCATATTGTTAGACCATAAAGTGCAGTGACCATTTATAACTACTCTTTGTCTCTTACCACTTATTAAAAAGAAGTCCTATCCCTTTATCCATTGGCATTAGTAGAGGCATATGATGCAAGAAACCTAGCTTATATAGTATCAGTCAAAATTTGTTCCAGCAATAAGCTAGTTTGTTAAAAGCAAATTTCCTGACATTTATTCTACATATATCTAGTTTTTCCTCAATTTGAATTTCTGCCCTCTCAAGTGCAGAATCTGAGCAAGAGGAAGAATCCCATCAGCATTGAGCTTGCCCAAACCATTCAAGGCCTTATACACTTCAATAAGATCACTTCACAGGTGCTCTGATTCACAGGTTCTGCAAATTGCAGTATCTGGAGACACTGCAATTTGCAGAACTTAAGCCTGTCTTGGTCAGAGAAACCCTATCTTCCACTCACGAATCTCGTTGCCATTTGTACTCGTTCCAGCAGCTGTATATATATCTTTCCTAAAATAAGGCTGCCAGACCTGTATGTCACTGCTGTCTGCAGCCTGTTTGCACTGATCAGAAAATTTCATATTTGACTTCACAATTACATCCAGGTATTTTTCATTCTCCACTACCCTGTGAGTTGATACGTTACTCTGGGGTTACTGCTATCCATATGCAGTATTTTGCATTTGTCAATGTTAAACTTCAGTTGCCACCTCTCGGCCCATCTGCTCAACTTTTCTAGATCCTGTTGCAGTAGTGTACTGTCATTAACAACCCTACCAACCGTCGTATCGTCTGAAAACTTGGACATTAAGCCTAATATACCTTCATCACTATCATTGATAAATACAGAAAACAACAATGAGCCCAACTCAGAACCCTGGGGAACTACACTAATAACATTAGTCCACAAAGAGCCATTGATTACCATTCTCTGTCTTTTCCCACTGAACCATACCTTTATCCAAAACAGCAACTTCCCGTTAATAACATACTGCTCCTGCTTGTACAGTAGTCTTCAATGTGCAACAGTATCAAACGTTTTCCTGGAATCCAAGTATATGATATCAAAATTATTTTTTGCATCCATTTCCTTTGTAACTACATCACAACCAGCCAATCAAAAACCCCAATCATGAGAGGTATTAGAACCTATGGTACTTAGTACTGTGCTTGGGTTGGAGGTTGAGAAGAGGAGAGAAGATATTTGTTGACATTAGACTTGAACTTCTGTAGACTATAATTTTCAGGAAAGACATATGAAGGAAGATTTGTTCCATAAAACAGCAGTTGAATGAATAAACAAGGAAGATAAAAAGTTGGTTCTGTGAGTTTGAAGTTGGACAGTAAATGGATGTTAGATGGCAGTGGCACATGTTCGAACTGACAAGACACTATGAGCTACTCTTGCAGACTGTCTGCACTGCTCAGAAAACTCCATATCTGCCTACACAATTACCCCCAGGTCCTTTTCGTAGTCTACCACTGTCAATACCACAGAGTTGATACATCACTCTGGGGATACTGCTTCCCATACGTAGTACTTTACATTTATCAATGTTAAATTTAATTTGCCACCTCTCAGCCCATCTGTTCAACTTTTCTAGATCCTGTTGCAGCAGCGTACTGTCATTAGTGTCTTAAAAGCCCTTCCAACCTTCGTATCATCTGCAAACTTGGACATTAAGCTTGATATACCATCATCAATATCATTTATAAATACAGAAAACAACAATGGACCCAACACTGAACCCTGAGGGACTCCACTAATAACATTAGTCTACGATGAGCAGTGTCCATTGATTACCACTCTGTCTTCACCCACTCAACCATCCCTTTATCCATAGCAGCAATTTACCTTCAATGCCACACTGCTCCAATTTGTTTAGCAGTCTTCCATGTGCGACAGTGTCAGAAGCCTTTCTAAGATCCAAATATATAATATCAAAGTTATTCCCTGGATCCATTTCCTTTGTGACCACATTATAGTATCCAATCAAATTGGTCAGGCAAGACTTTCCCTTAACAAAACCATGCTGTGTCCGAGCTATAACTGAAGTCTTGTCTAGATGATCCTGCAGTGCTTCTTTAACCAGTACCTCCATTAAGTTTCCTGGAACAGAAGTTAAACTAACAGATCTATAATTACTTGTGTCGCCCTTTGATCCTCCTTTGTGAATTGGGGTCACAGTTGCACATCTCCAGTCTATGGGTACTTCCCCTGAGTGCAAAGAGGCTCTCATTATTATGCCTTAGGGTTTGCTTACTTCCTTTTCTGCCTCCTTTAATATAACTGAATAGATCCCATCCACTCGGGTGCCTTTTTTATGTTTATCTTCAACAATTTCTCCTCCACTTTCCTCTCAGTAATTACAAAATCATCTAGCTCACTGACAGAGTTTAACTTGCCTCTGGCATTCCCCTCCCTGAATAACTTCTCATGGGTGAATGTAGATGCAAAATACTCATTTAGTTTGTTAGACACCTGAGTAGGATCATCAACAGTTGAATCATCAATATCCAGTTGATCAATCTTATTCATCCCTTTCCTTCTAGAATTTACATAGGTAAAGAACTCTGTTGTTTTTCTTTGCATCCTTTGCCAGGGATTTCTCATAATTTGGCTGCCTAATCTCCTTTGTGACTTTTGGTTATAGACCAGCTTATATCTGTCATAGACTTCCACGTCACCCATTAATTTATATGTATCCCATGCATTTTTCTTCTCTGTCATATGTCTCATTAGTTCATCTGACATCCATTTAGGCCTAAACCTTGAACAATATTTCTTAGTTGGTATGTAAAGCCTAGTAGCTTCCAAGATAAATTCTTTGAATGCTTCCCATTTGAATTTGCTGTTGGTAAAATCATTAGTTGGTCGCGCCGTACTGAATTAAATACCGTCTTAAATTAAATTAAACCGAATTAAATTAAATAAAAATGCAGTTAACATAGCAATATATAATATTGCTATGTTAACTGCATTTTTATGTTAACTTATATGTGGCCATCGTCCTTACTAAATATCAACTGGATATCAACATCTTTCTCTCCATCTGTCCCTCGGTTTAATATTTAGGTACATTGGATTATTAAACTTTTCTGTTAACCAGTTAATATTCATGATACTAAACTACTGTATTGCGACATTTAATACATCTCATGTATAACATAGAAAGGAATCATCTTTTAAAACTAGGTCATTCTGCTATTTCATTTAAACAATCTATCCCTCTCATACACATATGATAAAACATACCCCTTTATAAAACATACCCGGCTTACCCCTTTCTCTATCTTCTCCCTTGCTTCTCTCGAGTTGGCTCCTCTATCTGGGCGTTTCCCTCCCTCCCTCTTTTACTTCTCTGACTTGAACTACTTGCTTCTCTCAATAACGACTGGCACCTTTTTACTAATACACAACTACCAAGAAACACAACTCTCCCTTACTTCTACTACCCTTTCCTTTTATACCAGGAGCAGCTCCCTTTTTTGTTCTTTCCACTACTCCCTCTCATTGTATGTTCCAAGTCCAGGGTCTAATTGACGACCGGGCAAGTCGGGTGGGTAAAGTGCCTGCCCGGCAACCCAAAGGTCGCGGGTTCAAATCCCGCCTCGGGCTTGGATCAAAGAACTGCAAAAACCTTGGGAGGTGCATTATGGCCACAGAAGCCGATGCGCGAACAACTACCAAAAAAAAAAAAAAAAAAAAAAACAGGATCTAATCCCAGATGGTCCCGAATATCATGTCATGGATAAGGAATCTATTGCCTCATCTTTTGAACCTTTTCACGACCATTGAACGATGGGTACATGATGACTTCTGTATGGCTACCAAGGAGGTCCTTCTGTCGCATATGCTACTCTTGACCATTTTTGGGCAAGTGAGATTGTTACCCAATATTAAGATCACTCAGAGAGGGCTCAAAGTATTTGCTGCTTACGTGGGAAGCGACATTTCTCCACCCGCTCTACCTCCATTCTGGTGTCATCTCATACTTGTGAAGCTCATTAGCATTAGTAGAGGCATTTGATGCAAGAAAGCAAGCTTATGCAGCATCAGCCAAAAAAAAAAAAAAACACCACTTCCACTTCACCCCTCTGTTCGTTAGAAATACCTGTCCAGCTGAGCCTTAAACTTATTTAGGCTATCAACTTCCACGACAAGGGATGGAAGTCTGTTCCACCAACCGACCACCCGCTGGCTAAAGGCAAATTTCCACATGTCTATCCTACATCTGTCTTTCCTCAATTTGAATTTATGCCCTCTCAGGTGATTATTCTGAGCGAGAGGAAGAATCCCATCAGCATTGAGCATGCTCAAACCATTCAAGGCTTTATACTCCTCTACCAGATCACTTCGCTGGTGCCTAGTCTCCAGACACTGTAATTTGCAAAACTTGAGCCTTTCTTCGTAAGACCACCCCTTTGTTCCATTCACTAATCTTGTTGCCCTTCTCTGTACTCGTTCCAGCAGCTCTACATCCTTCTTGAAATGAGGCCACCAGACCTGTATACAGTACCCTAGGTGTGGCCTGACCATTGCCTTATACAAGGGAATAATGACCTCCTTATCCCTGCTAGAAAAATTCCTATATATCATTGACAAATACACCACGAGCTACTCTTGCAGCCTGTCTGCACTGCTCAGAGAACTTCATATCTGCCTGCACAACCACCCCCAGGTTCCTTTCATTCTCTACCACTGTCAGTGTAGTACCACAGAGTTGATACGTTGCTCTGGGGTTGCTGTTTCGCATGTGTAGTACTTTACATTTGTCAATGTTAAACTTCATTTGCCACCTCTCAGCCCATCTGCTCAACCTTTCCAGATCCTGTTGCAGCAGCATAGTGTCAGTAGTGTCCTTGACAACCCTGCCTACCTTTGTATCGTCTGCAAACTTCGACATTAAGCTTGATATACCATCATCAATATCATTTATGAATACAGAAAGCAATAATGGACCCAACACTGAGCCCTGAAGGACTCCACTAATAACATTAGTCCACGATGAGCAGTGTCCATCGATTACCACTCTCTGTCTTCTCCTCCTCAGCCATCCTTTTATCAACAGCAGCAATTTGCCTCCAATGTCACACTGCTCCAATTTGTGCAGCAGTCTTCCAAGTGCAACAGTATCAAAAGCCTTTCGAAGATCCAAGTATATAATATCAAAGTTATTCCCTGCATCCAGTTCCTTTGTGACTGCATCATAGTATCCAATCAGATTGGTCAGGCAAGACTTCCCTTTAACAAAACCGTGCTGTGTCCGAGCTATAACTGAAGTCTTGTCTAAATGATCCTGCAGTGCTTCTTTAACTAGTGCCTCCATTAATTTTCCTGGAACAGAAGTTAAACTCACAGGTCTATAATTACTTGTCGGCCTTTGATCCTCCTTCGTGAATTGGGGTCACATTTGCACATCTCCAGTCTGTGGGTACCTTCACTGAGTCCAAGGAAGCTCTCATAATTATGACTAAGGGTTTGCTTACTTCCTCTGCTGCCTCCTTTAATATAACTGGATAGATCCCATCCACCCCGGGTGCCTTTCTTGTGTTTATCTTCAACAATTTCTCCTCCATTTTACTCTGTTATTACAAGATTCTCTAGATTACTGCTAGAGTTGATTACACCTCTGGCATTCCCCTCGCTAAATAACTTCTCATGTGTGAATGTTGATGCAAAATATTCATTTAGTTTGTTAGCTACCTGAGCAGGATCATCAACAGTTGACCCATCGATATCAAGTGGACCAATCTGATTCATCCCCTTCCTTCTAGAGTTTACATAAGTAAAGAACTCTGTGCTCTTTTTCTTTGCATCCCTTGCCAAAGATTTCTCGTAATCTGCCTTCGCCTACCTAACCTCCTTTGTAACTTGGTTACAGATCAACTTGTATCTATCATAGGCTTCTGTGTCATGTGTTAATTTGTATGTATCCCATGCATGTTTCTTCTCTGCCATATGCCTCATTAGTTCATCTGATATCCATTTAGGCCTAAACCTTGAACAATATTTCTTAGTTGGTATGTAAAGCCTAGTAGCTTCCAAGATAAGTTCTTTGAATGCTTCCCATTTTGCATTTGCTGTTGGTAACATCATCAGTTGATCCCACTGTATAGAATTTAAATACTGTCTCAGTCCATCGTAGTCGCCTTTACGAAAGCAATAACCGTTCCCTTTACCCCTGATGGTAGTTACCTCTTTGAGTAAATCCCACTTAAGCACACTGTGATCACTGCCACCTAGTGGTTCTTTTATCTGCAGATTCTTAATGCATGAAGAATCACTGCTGATAATCAAATCAAGAGTATTCCTCCCTCTAGTTGTCTCCCAAACATGCTGATGTAGAAAACAATCATCCAATAAATCCACAAAAGCCTTGCTAGTGTGAGTGACCAGCCCCTAAATTCCAGTCAATATCTGGGAAATTAAAATCTCCCATTATAAGACTCTCTGATTTACTGGCCCACTCTATTTCCCTGTACAGTTTCTTACTATACTCATCAGAGTCATTAGGCCTATAGCACACTCCTACTCTCAATTTTGATCTCCCAGTGCTTATGTCACACCAAACTCACTCGACACTGCACTGTCCAGCGATGTCCACTGGCTTGGATTTTATGTATTTCTTAACTAATAGCATAACCCCTCCTCCCTTCCTATCCAGTCTATCCTTTCTGTAGACGTACTCCCCAAATTCCAGTTCTGCATTCCTTATATCTGTGTGACACCACGTCTCTGATATCCCAACAATATATGCCTTTGATGTTTTGAGCAATACCTGAAATTCATCAAATTTATTTACTAAACTCCTAGCATTGGTGTACACGCAAGTATACATGCACCTCTTGCATGTTTACGAGGGAAGATAGTTTCCTTTGACTCTTTTCTGACCTTACAATGGAAGTCTTCCTCTGTATTGTATATGCCAGCCTAGGCTTATGTGGCATGTACATCTACATGGCTTCTGCTATCCTAGTTACGAGCGGGCGGGCTTTCCTTAAAGTTTCTAATATTTTAATTCTAATTTTGAATAATATTTGCTTGATTCTACTGGTTTCTGTCCCTGTTGATGGAATTAACAGTTTTATGAATTACAACACAATCAAATAGATATCAGCAATTAGGGAAACCAGACTAATACTGATTTTATCAATTTCTAAAGGTTTGATTTAACTAAAAGAGAAAGGTGGGATTTTTTACCACTCGTAACAACTCTGTGATCACTGCCACCTAGTGGTTCCTTTATCTGCAGATTCTTAATGCACGAAGAATCACTACTGATAATCAGATCAAGAGTATTACTCTGTCTAGTTTCCTCCCGGACATGCTGACGTAGAAAACAATCATCCAATAAATCCACAAAAGCCTTGCTAGTGTGTGAGTGACCAACTCACAAATTCCAGTTAATATCTGGGAAATTAAAATCCCCCATTATAAAACTCTGATTTACTGGCCCACTCTATTTCCCTGTACAGTTTCTTATTATACTCATCAGAGTCATTAGGCCTATAACAAACTCCTACTCTCGATTTTGTTTTCCAGTGCTTATGTCACACCAAATTGACTCAACACTGCACTGACCAGCGATGTCGACGAGCTTCGCTTCCTTGGATTTTGTGTGTTTCTTAACTAATAGCATAACCCCTCCTCCCTTCCTATCCTGTCTATCCTTCCTGTACACATTGTACTCCCCAAATTCCAGTTCTGCATCCCTTATATATGTGTGACACTGATGTAAGGTCGTCTCTGATATCCCAACAATATCTGCCTTTGATGTTTTGTGCAATATCTCAAATTCATCATTTATTTACCAAACTCCTAGCATTGGTGTACATGCAAGTATACGTGCACCTGTTCTTATTCTTAGCTACCCTAACACAACCCATGTGTTTACTTGTACTGCAATGACTCCCAGCAGTCTCTGAAATACCCTGCATCTTGTTTTCCAGGCTGCTGCTCATTCCAATAGAAGCAGTTCAAGAATTACTTTCACTTCTGCCAGTGGCTACTGTTAATATATTAGTCCTTGTATCCCCCCAAGCTAGCAGTTTTCTGACCCACTTAACACTGCCTCAATAGCTCAGCAAATATTCTTGCACCCTTTCTATTTTAGTGTATCCCATCCCTGTAGAAGCAGTCTCTCCCCTGTTAACAAGTACAGACCAGGCTGAAAAAAAATTCTACCCCATGAGCCTTGCACAATCTTTCCAGGGTCGAATTGATCGACAAGGCTCTCATCATATATATATATATATATATATATATATATATATATATATATATATATATATATAAAAGTAAAGTGCAGCCATTATAAACCCACTGCAGGATGGAGGCCTTCTCAACAATTCATGCTGAGGGAAATGGATCATAATCTGCCACGCTGGTCCAGTGTGGGTTGGCAGATCGACTATATTCAGCTGTTGGCCTTGAACTCCGGTTTACTCACAGAATGTGGGCTACTGCACTCCCGTTCCTGACCACTCGGCTGTGACTTAAGGGTTCTATATTCGCATGCCACCATCTTCTTTTTGAACTCGGAGTTACGCGGTTCTTGATTTTTTCGTTTGGCAACACTGCCGCCCACTAACTTCAAGGTCGTTTTTCATATGTTATCGATATATGGTGCGACGGCGGAGAGTGAGAGCGAAAGATGAACAAAATTCAACTTTACTATGCATGAGCTGCCCACATATACAAGAATTTGTATTCCAACTGTCATATTTATATGTGTGCATTCGAATTCGTGCTCAACGTTTGTTGGAAATTACATCGTTTTCACGAGAGAAATGGATCGCGTCGGTCGAGCCGTATACAGTCAGTCCTCGTATAAACACGTGTTTACACTACACGAATTCGATCATACACTATTTATAAATAGGGGAACGATATCTTATATAACACGAACCGAATTGGCTTATGCACGGATTTGCCTTTGTGTTTACAAGAAATGGCAGTCGAATGCAGAATCACCCCAACCGAATGCAACACGATAGGAATGAAGAGAAGATTCTGAAAATGTATTTGTTTTAGGGGAAACATATTTCACCATAATAACGTGGCGCCTCCGTAGCCAGGTGGGCAGGAGCAACAGTGCGTAGCATACGCTTCTTGATTAGACCGGGGTTCGAACCCATGACTACCAAATACGGAGGATGCGAAAGGTCAGGAAATGACCACCGCATATCCCTGGAGCAATATGGCCTTAGCTGCTAATGCTCCTAAAAACTAAATAACAACAACAACCCATAATAACGTAAAAACCAACACAATTCCAGCTATTGGTATGCAATTAGATCGAGTTTACTACCAGTTTATAACAGATTCCACTAGCAGAAACGCAACTGGATTTTTATTGTTTTATGGTAGTAACCCCTAGAAATGTGAGGTGTTAATAGTGTATCTCTGCCTTTATGGTGTTGTTTATTCAGTTGCTACATGCACGCAGCTTTGTTTATGCGTATCAAGCGTGCCTCCTCATTTTGTAATTGTGCTTTATTCTCTAAAAATGAGTAAAATACTTAAAAGTTGTGAAAAGGAAGCCTACTGGTGAAGACACTGCAGATTCAGAGAGAAAAAGAAAAGCAATTATCGATAAACAGAGGCGGACTGGGTCAAAAATTTATAGTGGCCTCATACTATGGTTTATGGCAAAATCACACAGGCCCACCGTGGTTTCCCCTGTAAGGCTTATGGCCAGTCGGCCTCTGTCGATAGAGAAAAAATATGAAATTGTGAAACGCTTTGAGCGGAATGAAAGACCATGTGATATTGCACGTGCTACAGGCCTAAATGAGGCAACGACGAAAAGCACATGACAATTGCAAACTTGACAGGTCTCAGCTCAATTGAAAAGGGCTTAAAAATTTTAGAAAACATAGACTACAATGAAGAACGCATTATAGCTACAAAGCAAGAAATAAAAAAATTTAGCTTGCTACGAAGAAATTCTGCATGAAAAAAAAGTCTCTGTGTCGTCAGATGAATTTGTTAGATTTTATGAAGCCATCGACATCGAAATAACTTTTTTATGTAAGTCATTAATTTTTTTAATACATATTTTGTATTAATATGTATAAAGAACTGCAATTTTATTAATATTTTTCAATTCATACTATTAGTTCACACTCTCCCTATATATATTTATATATCTTGTTCAAATTTTCAATCGTTAATAAAATACTTTTTATTCATCCACTCAAGTTCAAATACATTTTTTTAAACTTGTAGTGGATGACACTTGATGTTAATACAGTTTTTTCAAATATTAATTAATTAATTTTAGTTTTATATGGGAGAAAAAAAATTTCTCTTATATAAGATATTTAGCAGGATATAAATTTAGGAATAAAATTGAAATCAACAGGCAGTAGCTCAATCGGTAAAATGCAAGGATATCAGTATTTTTCACGTGAAGGTGAAGAATGCGAGTTCAATTCTTGCGAAAATCAATAATTTTTTGATAAATTTTTGAAGTCGAAAGTTCGTTGTTGACCTAAGTAGGAATTGACTTTAAAAAATTTTTTTTTATATTACTTGTTCTTGTAAACTAGTGTTTTTGTTAGTCGTTGGTCCCAATTAAACAAAATTTATATGTATTTATATGCAAAGTTGTACTCCGACTTACGCGAATTCGACTTAAGCAATTTTTGTTGGACCCACCTATCGCGTAACTTTGGTGTATTACTGTATATATATTTTTTTCTTTTCTTTATTTTTTTTAAATTATTATTTTTCTTATTTATTTAATATGTTCTTCACGCCTCTGTTCTGAGTTCCCACTCTAGTGCAGCCAATTTATTTCATTGTGTTTTCTTATTATTTCTTTATTTTTTATTATTATTATTTTTTATCATTATTATTTAATGTTTTTTTGATTATTATTTAATATATATATATATATTTTTATTAATTAATTATTTTTTAATTATTTTTTTTCCCCTAACTGCACCACGGGTGGGTTATTTTTTTTTTTATTTATTTATTTATTATTATTTTTTTTTTTTTGGCTCTTCTTTCTTTATCTCCTCCCTCTGGAATGGGCCCTCAGAGGAATCTGTCCCGCCTTCTGGCAACACTAGGTGGGTCAGAGTCTCTCTTGAGACAGTACGTGTTTTGCTGGGACTGGCCCACCTTCCCGTGCTGTGGATGAGTACCCAGAATCATCTCTCCAGGTGACTGATGCGGGTAGCTAAGCGGCCAGAACATAACAACAGAACTGTTCCACAGGGTTCCCTTCTGTTTTAACGTGTGTGCGTGCCTAAACAACGTTCTCTATGAATCACTCAGCTTCTGACAAGGCTGCATGCTAATATGTGTTTCCAGAAGGCCTGGGTTTCAAATGAAAGTCAAGTAGTTTGGATTAGGACAAAATCTTGCACCTTCAAGCCCACTCAGACTTAAATAAGAGTAAGCCCGCAGCATCAAGATCACGTTGTGATTAACTCAAAGGTTCTCCTTAAGTTTAACTTTGAGCCCACATAACTCTAACTAAAAATCTACTCATTGAATTATGTAAATTATGTGTATCAGAGAACTGTCACAAGGCAAAATGATCAACAAAACAAGATTTATTAAACATAAGTCATATACACGAGTACAATTTAACTGGTCAAAGCTTAGATTAATCGATATGTGATTATTAGGTAAATTAACTGAATACAAGCATTATCTTGATGATAGCAGTATTACAGTTTTGTAATGTTCTTCATGTGGCTCTTCCACTAATTCTCTAACATGAATTCACAATAACTGATGACAGTTATGTCATACAATTGTTCCATTATTTGAATAAGAATACATCTGTCAACATAACAATTGCAATTAGTATTAAAACTAATTGGACAATTTGCGTTTACTGTTAACTTCTGACTATAAAAATAGATATACTTTTGTCAGAATGACTTTAATGAGAAGAGAGGTCAGTGTGTGTGAATTAAAGGCAACGGGAAAATATATTTAACCTCGAGTGATTGGGTTATGTGTTTCAAGAAAAACTCACTTACCGACAAATGGTAGTTTGTCCCCGGCACTTCTTAGTCCTGCGCTTCTATCCATTCGTACGACTCCGGGCTAACTTCTTTTAACTTTTTCTTTCTGCCGACTTAATCTTCCGCTTAGCATCTCGAATCCGCTCTCTAACTTTTTTAACCTGGAAGCTCAGAAACCTACCGTAAGACTGTCAAAAGCTCTGTTTTCTTTCCCCTTTATCATATAAATTCCTCTGATTTTCCCTACCTTAAATCGCCCTGACCCGTTCTGACATCACAGGTCAATAATGTGGGGCGAGGAGCTAACTTGGGGACTGTCAACTTTGGAATTTGATGCAACTGAAAATGATATATTAAATAGATAATATAGGAAATCTCATATTTTTGTAAGGCAGTTTCTTTTGTTTTGCAATCACCGGTCATCGAACATAAATCGATACACTCATATGAATGGAAATTTAGAATGAGAGTCATTGGGTTTATTAGTTTTGATCTCTTAAGGAATTATGTCTCATGTTCTAATTTCTCACTCTTCTGTCACAGGTCGCAAGCTGCTGTTTTCATTCCTGAGGCAATTGCGCAATATGCGGACTGCCTTTTGCCGTCGGGGAGAGGGGTGGCTGACATCATTTAATTGCTCTGGGCACTAAACGCGGTGTATCGTTTCAACAACAACTTCGCCCTAGGGAGGCGACTGACTGCCATTATGAAACCGAAAGTTAAACGATGTTCATTCTGTCAGATTACTTGTATAGACCATGTAAAAAGTATAGGACACTTTAACAGAACACACACACACACACACAAACGTACGTCACACACATATCTGCCCCATTTGTAGTGATACTGTTCTTCACAGAGACACGAGGCGGAGTTGAACAAATATTCTAGGTGCTGCCCTTACCTATACATATGTCCACATGAGCACTCGGCTACATACTCTGGCGCCTCCATAGCCAGGTGGGAAGGAGCAGCAGTGCGTAGCACACGCTTCTTGATTAGACCGGGGTTCGAGCCCGTCACCACCAAATATGGAGGATGCGGAAAGGGCAGGGAATGACCACCGCATATCCCCAGAGCAATATGGCCTTAGTTGCTAATGCTCCTAAAAACCAAACAACAACAAACAACAGCTACATTCTCCCCCCCCCCCATCATGTCTGGGCAGAATTGCAGACACTTTCAAATTCAACCCTAATTCATGGCTTTTTTTCAACAGTGACCTGTACTTGTTAATTAATTCTGCTGGTCTTCTACTCTTAATATCATTAGTGCCAACGTGTACAACATTCACCTTTTGTGCCCTTAAAAGATGATATCCGCTCTACAATGTCATCAACCTTTGCCCCTGGCAGGCATACAACAAGATATCGAAAATGTAACACACTAAAAAAAAATCTAACTTTGAATTTTTTTAAATATGGCCCCTGTACGGGAAAAGGTCGGACACCACTGCAGTAGAAGGTGGGCCAGAGCCCATTAGGAATACATCTTGATCTGCTCAAGGTGTATTCCCAATACACCTTGCAACCTCCTGTCCCACATACGGAGAAGCACGACTTCTCTCTATGTGGGACATGTGGTCAGATAGGTTTTACCAGGTACCTCTAAGTTGCCTTTGGCACTCTTAATTCGCACAGCAGCTAATTGCGTAAATTGCCTGAAGGCCAGAAATGCAAACAGGGCATACCGAGTTTATTCTCTCCTAATCTGTTCGCTGTATGAAAATTTTCTTCGCTCAACGGAAACTGACGTAGCCAAGTGGTCAAGAGTGCGAGTGCAGCAACATATGCTCTTTGAATGGACCTGGGTTCAAGCTCGTGACTACTAAATACAGGCATACCTCGAATAACGAATAGGATGCGTTCCACGAAATTACTTCGTTAAGCGAAACTTCGTTTTCAGAGGTAAAAATACTACGGCCAGAATAGGGATACGTTCCTACGTAAAGAAAATGAAAAGCTTTTTTTTCGAACAAAGAAAAGTTTTATTAAATAAACATTCAACTTACATACAAAGTGAAATCACATTTTAAAATATGAGTTATTTGTTGATTGCTAAAGTTGATTGCTTATGCTTTTTTCCTCTTTCATTTAACAATTGCCTATACGGAGTTATTGCATTTAACACTGATCGCTTAACAATAAAACTTCTTCCTAAATCAGGATCATTTTCACTAAAAAAGTTTAAACGTTTTCAATGTCATTTAAGCAGCTTTTTAAATCTTTGTTTGTTAACACTTTTTCGGCAGGAACTTCTTTAACTTCGTCTTCATTATTTTTGTCTTCGTTGCTAACAAGGTTTTCTAAATCTTCCACTGAAAAACCATCATCTTCTGCATTCAATAAATTTCTAACATCCTCTTCATCGACATTTTCGAAACCTATTGATTGAGCCATCTGGATAACTTCATTTCTAATTTCTTGGATGCTATTTTCTTCTTCTAGTACAACTTCTGGCAATATTTTGCGCCACACTCCATTTAAGCATTTCTTAGTGACTTCTTTCCAAGAACTATCAATGTTTTCAATTGCCTTTTTAATGGTGTAGTTTTTCCAAAAAGTTTTAACCGTCATTTCCTCTTTATCCTCTAGTTCAGTTAAATTGCTTAATGTTCGACGCAGATAATAAGCTTTAAATGGTGCTATCACTCCCTGATCCAATGGTTGAATGAGAAGTTGTGTTTGCTGGAAGAAACACAACTTTGACAGGAATGCATGGATCCAACGTGTTAAGATCAGTAGGATGTCCCGGAGCATTGGCTAACAACAAAAGAGCTTTTTCTTCAAAGTTGTTTTTTTGACAATACCGTTTTACTTCAGGACAAAAGTGGTTAACAAACCAATCAGTAAATAACTCCTTGGTAACCCACGCTTTTCTATTTGCTTTCCGTATTACAGGTAAATTCATTTTTATGTTACCTTTTAATGCCCTCGGATTTTCTGAATGGTAAACTAATAACAATTTTAATTTATAATCGCCAGAGGCATTTGATCGAAAGAGTAACATTAAACGGTCTTTAGCTGCTTTGAACCCAGCAGCTGGTTTTTCTTCAATAGAAATGAAACTTTTTGTTGGTAGCCGTTTCCAGAACAAACCGCTTTCGTCAACACTGAACACCAAATTTGGTGGAAATTTTTCACGTTCAATTATTTCCTTTAGTTTTTCTGAAAACTTATTTGCGGCTTCTCCTGTTAATTTTACACTATGAACCCTGGCCCGTTTTTTAAATTTCTCGAACCAACCACGAGAAGCCCAAAAGGTTTCCGTAATTTCGTCAGTTTGTTTAGATTTCAGGTGATTAAACTGGAATATTTTTTTTATGTTAAATAGGGCTTGAAATTGCGGACTTCGTTATATCGAAGCTTCGTTATCAGAGGTAACGTTAACCGAGGTATGCCTGTACAATTAATATTTGTATTGATTGATTTATTGTAAACTCCACTGACCTGGCGGTCGTGCTGGAGTATAAAAAAGTGTATATATATATATATATATAAGCTTATTTGAATAGTAGGTAAATGTGATAAAAATTTACGGAATATTACAAATTTTAAAATGCATTGCATCCAAATGTCACTGTTAATAAAGGTGCCGGTACACCATACCATTGTGTACCGTCCCAAAAAAAGCATTGCTGCTACGAATTCTTTAAACACCTATCTCCAGGTAATTCTCCAGTGGGGCAAAGACAACTTAGTTGATTTCATTCCTTCTAAAACTCAGTCCTGTCTTATATCTCGCAAAAGGGATTCTTCTGCTCCTATACTTATCTTTGGTGAAACTTCGATTTCTAGGCAAGATGATATCTCTTTGGGGATTACCCTGACTTTATCTCTCTTGGCACAAGCACATTACAAATATTGCTTCCTCTGTATCTAAAAAACTTGGTTTTCTCTTTCGCTCTTGGCGTTACTTTTCTTCCAAACAGCTGTTCACTCTGTACAAATTGCAGATCCACCCTACCATGGAATATTGTTCCCTCATCTGGAGCGGTGCCCTCAAAACCTTTCTCAGACTTCTAGATTCCCTTCAAAAGAGGGCAGTTAGGTTAATTAATGACTCATCTCTAACAGAGTCTCTCTCGCCATTCGCTCTCTTATAGACGTACTTGTTCTGCTGTATGCCTTTTCTACAGATACTTCCATGGGCACTATTCTTTTGAATTGGCTTCTATAATTCCCATGTTCTGTTTCAAAACAGTCCGAACACATGCAGCCACCAGCCAACATCCATTTACTGTCCAACTTCAAACTCACAGAGCCAACTTTTCATCTTCCTCATTTATTCATTCAACTGCTGTTTTCTGGAACAACCTTCCTTCATATGTATTTCCTGAAAATTACAGTCTACAGAAGCTAAACTCTAATGTCAACAAATATCTTTTTTCGCTTCTCAACCTCCAACCCAAGCATGGTACTAAGTACTATAGGTTCTAATGCCTCTTTTGTTTGGGATTTTCATTAAAAAAAAAAAAAAGTTTTACAAAAGTTCTTCAAACAAATTCTTTCCAATATCTTCTATTCTTCACATAATTGTTTGTAGAGACAAACTAATTTCTTGTAGCATTCTTCATTTCTCTGGCCAAATTTCTTCCACATCTTTTAACAAATAATGTTAAACAGATTCGCCATCACTGAACAGTTTACTTTCAAAAACGATCAAATTTGCAACTGATAACTGGCACTTAGCAGGTAAATTTCTTGACTGATACGTTTTCAGTGTGTTTTGTAACATTGAACGCTCTTCTTTTCACAATACTCCTTTATATTGATCATAGGATTTATGTTTGGAATCATAAAGCCATTTTAAATTATATTCTTTAAAAAGTGACAGTATCTTTACACAACAAATGCACTGCTTTATCATTGTACTCAATGAAGAAATAGTCTTCGATCCACCTTGGATTAAAAACACTACACTCCAAATCGACTTTCCTCTTCAGAACATTTTTAAGGATGATTTTTTAATTCGATACAATGAACAAATTATTTCAAAATAGTAGAATTTCACAATATGAAAAGATTGGTACGTACATAACTGTATTTAGTGTACATGTGACTGTGCTGGAATACATGTACACATTTGATACAGTCGAGCTCGACGTTTGCATGTCTGTACACTCAGTGGCACAACTCTCTAAAATGCTGATTTAGTTCACTTTCTGCTCGGCCTGTATAAATATTATTTGTGGGCCATAATCCGGCCATAAGTTGGACACCACTGCTGTAGGTGATCGTACACCAGAGGTAGAGTTTGGAATCTGAGGAAGGCGCTATGGTTGGCAAAGTGGAGTATTGAGCAGTGATCAAATTTCTGCATTTGCAGGGTAAGAAAGCTCAGGAAATTGACGAAGAAATGAAAGCCATGTATGGGCAGAGAAATGAAGAATGCTACAAGAAATTAGTTTGTCTCTACAAACAATTATGTGAAGAATAGAAGATATTGGAAAGAATTTGTTTGAAGAACTTTTGTAAAACTTTTTTCTTTGATGAGCCAAGAGAAGGAAGGCCATCAACATCCACAGATATTGAGACAGTTGGAAAGGTTGAGCAGCTGGTGCTGAGTGACAGATGTGTGACAATTCATTTCATCGCAGATGCAGTTGGAATTAGTTATTAGTCTGCCCACAGCATTTTACATGACTATCTGCAAGTGTCTAAGGTCTCTGCACGATGAGTTCCAAGATTGCTGATGCCTTTGCAGAAGCAACGTTGAATGCAATATTCTCGCCAACTGTTGGATTTGTGTAACGTGGATGTTAAAAACTTTTTTTAGAGTTAACCCACCCTATTCTTCTGACCTAGCACCGTGAGACGTCTTGATTCAAGAAATGAAAAAAACCATTGTGTGAATGCTGCTTTGATTCATCTCAGGAAGTCATCAATAAAGTGGAATTGTGGTTTCAGGCAAAAAGTGCAGACTTCTTGATCAAGGCATTAAACAACTGATCCATAGATGGGAGAAATGTGTTACTACACAAGGAGAGTACATAGAAAGGGATTAAAGTTCCTGTAAAGTTTCACCTTTCTAGGGCTATTATTTCTAGGTAAGGGTACAGACTTTTTGATGCCCCATTGTACTGTAATGGATAGATTCCATATGCCCCAGGTACTTTGTTAATTTTTAGCTACAGCAAATTTTCTTTCAGCCAGTCAGACATCTAATCTCACCTCAAGAGGACTTTAATGAAATTTGCCCTTTCCTTCTAGTCTCTTAACATAAGCAACTTTTCCTTTTATTCAGCCAAAGACTTCTCATAATCTGCCATAGCATGCAGAAGTAATGTGCTTATAAACTAATTTTTATGTACTGTTAGGATTCTGTGTACCTTGACAATTTATAATCATCACATGCATTTTTTTCTGTCACTAATTTCATCAGTTTATCTAATCCCTCATTTCAGTCTAAACCAGAGCTCTTTAACCTTTTTTGTAAGTGTTAGTCATCTAAGTTAACTGAAAACAGCAAAAATTGATCAAATATGTTTTGATTACATTTGTTTGTTCTTTATTAAAAATTAATTATTAAGAATTCTACCTTCAAAGGGGGAAAAATTGAAAACAGCTAGTAACTGTAACAAACAACAAAATAGCGACTGAATAATGTAAAATGAAGTTAGTTATTAGGCAAAGTTTTAAATACAGAATTTTTGCCTATGACTGCAAAATGACAACAAAAATACACTGCTTGCAAAGTTAACAGAACAAAATGTCTTTCATGAATATTTTATTGCGAACTGTGTTGATAAAGGCAAATATTTGATATAATAGGCATCCCGGCATGCAAAT
This sequence comes from Mastigoproctus giganteus, assembly GCF_048544385.1. NCBI lineage: Eukaryota > Metazoa > Arthropoda > Arachnida > Uropygi > Thelyphonidae > Mastigoproctus > Mastigoproctus giganteus. The sequence continues at coordinate 57,451,915 of NC_143581.1, read as the reverse complement.
TCTGGGTATCCATCAGAAATCAGTCTACCACCTTACAGAGCTGCACATCATGCAAATTATTCATGCCTATAAAAACCCAGGTTGCAACTACATCACTTCAATCTAATTTTTTTAGCTTGCTCAGTGGGATAGCCATATCTCCAGTACTCAGGATGGCAAGACATTGTCGTTTAGATGATTCTTTGAGATGGTGGGCAGGTGGAGGTGGCACATTGGCTAAATGTGTCACCAAGTGTCGTCTCAGCACTGGAAGCAGTTTCAGTAGATAGGAACCATTCATTACAAGAAGAGCTGGCCATGGTTGCCCAAGGAATACTTCAACCAAGACAGACTGCTACCTGGCTCTAATGGCAAGGTGCAGTGCTACGATGTCCAATCATCACTGTCCTTTGAGGTTGCTGCAGTCTCAGGTGGAAACATTTCCAACTGGACGGTGTTAAGAAGGCTCAATTCAAGTGGACTCTACGCAAGGAAGCCAGTGGTTTGTATCCTGCTAAACCACCACAGAACTCGTCAAAGCTGGCATCATTAACATGTGATTGGAGCTCTGACAAATGGGGTACAGTTCTGTTCTCTGAGTCCCGTTTTAGCTTACAGATTTTGGACATTATTTGATCAGGAGACAGTGGGGAATGCGGTACCATCCCTCCAATATCAGAGAAAGGGAACTCCAACATCCCTCCAACATCATCGTAGAAGCGGCGTTCTCGTATGGAGCAGAATAACGATCAATGCTGCACCCCTCTTCACGTTATTGTTGCTGCGCAGAGTTGCCAAGAACAGATCCTCAAACCCTTTGTGTGACTTTTTAGGTGTGCGGTTAGCCCAGATTTCCTTTTCATGCATGACAACGCCACTGCACATAGAGCTCAGCTGATGGAGGAATAGCTTGAAACTGAAGATATCCAACAACTGCCATGGCCAGCACAGTCATTAGACTTAAATCCCATTGAACATGTGTGGGATGCACTTGGGCATCACATTGCATGCTGTGACAACCAACACATTGGGGGAAGAATGGGATTTGTTGCCACAGAGTCTTATAGACATCCTTATATTGAACATGGTTCATCACCGTCAGGCCTATTTAACTGTTGGAGGGATCATATGCCATACTGACATCATGGGACAGACTTCCATCCATTGTTGTGGAAGTTGATAGCCTAAATAAATTTAAGGCTCAGCTGGACAGGTATTTCGAACGAACGGGGAGGGGTGAAGTGAAAGGGTTTTTTTTTTTGTTTTTTTTTGGCTGATGCTGCATAAGCTTGCTTTCTTGCATCATATGCCTCTACTAATGCTAATGTGACCATATTTTAGAGCATCTTGTATCAACTTCTGTAATGTGAGCTTTTTTGGTAATTCTTATACAAGTAAATCTCCCTTATACATGTCTGAAGTTTCTTGCTGTCTCCTCATTTCATCACTATTCTATGGTACATAACCATACCAAATTTTGTCCTGCTTCATTGCTAACTACACATATTGCACCATGTTTTCTGTGTTCTGTTAATTTTGTCAAGCAGTGTAGTATAAATATTTATAGACTGTTTTTTGTGTTATAGTTTAATAGTTCTAAAATGCGTACCACTTATAAATTAAATTTGCAGAAAAACTTAAACAATTAAAAATTGTGATATCCTACTGTAATAAAAGAATTTTTTAATCAATTTTCTTGCTACTAAAATGAAGAGACAGTTGAAAAGCTGTCTCTTCATTTTAGTAGCAAGAAAATTGATACCTGTTGGAAAGCGGGCAACAGATATGTATAAACAGTGATACAAATTATCGGTCATTTTTGAATGAAATTTTGATTTTACAAATTTTTTTTTTTCTCAAATGTTTGCTCATTTAAGTGCTTCCAAAAAGAGTCAACGTGTTTGCTATAAGTCCTTTAACATTAGGAAATTTTGAATCTGAAAGGTTTGTAAAATTTTGTGTGAACATTTAAATGGAAGATACCTTTCAGTTCTTATTAGTCCACATCTAGACCAATCAGAACTGAAACCTGATAAATTTCAGATGCTTCTATTTCCTTCTTCAACAAATCTGACCTCTTACACATTCTTTCATGAGGAACTGTCCTCCTTCCTTCTTATTCCACTTCCTTTGCAACAAAGGAAGTGGAATTGGTATCCTTCTTTCAGCAGCTTAACAAAGAGTCTGCTGCAGTGAACATGCCTGTTCCCATGATGAATGGGATTAGGCCTCTTATTTGCAGGAATAGTTCACCTAATTGAGTCCATCACAGCAGGAGATATAGCATTAGCAGAGGCATTTGATGCAAGAAAGCAAGCTTATGCAGCATCAGCCAAAAAAAAAAAAAAAAACCCCACTTCCACTTCACCCCTCTGTTCGTTCAAAATACCTGTCCAGCTGAGCCTTAAACTTATTTAGGCTATCAACCTCCACCACAAGGGATGGCAGTCTGTTCCACCAACCAACCACCCGCTGGCTAAAGGCAAATTTCCGCACGTCTATCCTACATCTGTCTTTCCTCAATTTGAATTTATGCCCTCTCAGGTGATTTTTCTGAGCAAGAGGAAGAATCCCATCAGCATTGAGCATGCTTAAACCATTCAAGGCTTTATACACCTCTATCAGATCACCTCGCTGGTGCCTAGTCTCCAGACACTGTAATTTGCAAAACTTAAGCCTTTCTTCGTAAGAGCACCCCTTTGTTCCATTCACTAATCTTGTTGCCCTTCTCTGTACTCGTTCCAGCAGCTCTATATCCTTCTTGAAATGAGGCCTCCAGACCTGTATACAGTACTCTAGGTGTGGCCTGACCATTGCCTTGTACAATGGAATAATCACCTCCTTATCCCTGCTGGAAAAATTCCTGTATATCATTGACAATACTCCATGAGCTACTCTTGCAGCCCGTCTGCACTGCTCAGAGAACTTCATATCTGCCTGCACAATCACCCCCAAGTCCCTTTCATTCTCTACCACTGTCAGTGTAGTACCACAGAGTTGATATGTTGCTCTGGGGTTGCTGTTTCCCATGTGTAGTACTTTACATTTGTCAATGTTAAACTTCATTTGCCACCTCTCAGCCCATCTGCTCAACCTTTCCAGATCCCGTTGCAGCAGTGTAGTGTCAGTAGTGTCCTTGACAACCCTGCCAACCTTTGTATCATCTGCAAACTTGGACATTAAGCTTGATATACCATCATCAATATCATTTATAAATACAGAAAACAATAATGGACCCAACACTGAGCCCTGAAGGACTCCACTAATAACATTAGTCCACGATGAGCAGTGTCCATTGATTACCACTCTCTGTCTTCTCCCACTCAACCACCCCTTTATCCAAAGCAGCAATTTGCCTCCAATGTCACACTGCTCCAATTTGTGTAGCAATCTTCCATGTGCAACAGTATCAAAAGCCTTTCTAAGATCCAAGTATATAATATCAAAGTTATTCCCTGCATCCAGTTCTTTTGTGACTGCATCATAGTATCCAATCAAGTTGGTCAGGCAAGACTTCCCCTTAACAAAACCATGCTGTGTCTGAGCTATAACTGAAGTCTTGTCTAAATGATCCTGCAGTGCTTCTTTAACCAGTGCCTCCATTAATTTTCCTGGAACAGAAGTTAAGCTCACAGGTCTATAGTTACTTGTGTCAGCCTTTGATCCTCCTTTGTGAATTGGGGTCACATTTGCACATTTCCAGTCTATGGGTACCTCCCCTGAGTCCAAGGAAGCTCTCATAATTATGGCTAAGGGTTTGCTTACTTCCTTTGCTGCCTCCTTTAATATAACTGGATAGATCCCATCCACCCCGGGTGCCTTTCTTGTGTTTATCTTCAACAGTTTCTCCTCCACTTTACTCCCAGTTATTTCAAGATTCTGTAGCTTACTGCTAGAATTGAATACACCTCTGGCATTCCCCTTGCTGAATAACTCCTCATGTGTGAATGTCGATGCAAAATATTCATTTAGTTTGTTAGCTACCTGAGCAGGATCATCAACAGTTGACCCATCAATATCAAGTGGACCAATCTGATTCATCCCCTTCCTTCTAGAGTTTACATAAGTAAAGAACTCTTTGCTGTTTTTCTTTGCATCCCTTGCCAAGGATTTCTCGTAATCTGCCTTCGCCTGCCTAACCTCCTTTGTAACTTGGTTGCATATCAACTTGTATCTATCATAGGCTTCTGTGTCATGTGTTAATTTGTAAGTATCCCATGCATTTTTCTTCTCTGCCATATGCCTCATTAGTTCATCTGACATCCATTTTGGCCTAAACCTTGAACAATATTTCTTAGTTGGTATGTAAAGCCTAGTAGCTTCCAAGATACGTTCTTTGAATGCTTCCCATTTTGAATTTGCTGTTGGTAACATCATCAGTTGGTCCCACTGTATAGAATTTAAATACTGTCTCAGTCCATCGTAGTCGCCTTTACGGAAGCAATAACCCTTCCCTTTACCCCTAATGGTAGTTACCTCTTTCAGTAAATCCCACTTCAGCACACTGTGATCACTGCCACCTAGTGGTTCATTTATCTGCAGATTCTTAATGCATGAAGAATCACTGCTGATAATCAAATCAAGAGTATTACTCCCTCTAGTTGCCTCCTGAACATGCTGATGCAGAAAACAATCATCCAATAAATCCACAAAAGCCCTGCTAGTGTGTGAGTAATCTTGTTTTTCAGGCTTCTGCTCATTCTAATAGAAGCAGTGCAAGAATCTCTTTCACCTCTGCCAGTGGCTACTGTCAATCTATTGGTCTTTGTCTCCCCCCAAGCTATTGCTTCTTTGAGTCAGTTATAGCAGATAGTTAAGTTCTGTTTGGCATGATGCTAATGAATAAACTGCATTTGAATGTAATTCTAGTTAGTTGCATTTGAAATGTAATTCTGTTGTGAAAGATATCATTTTGTTGTGAAATTTCAAGAAGAGGAATTTTTTTTTTTTTTTTTTAATGGTTGAACCAGTGGGCCGGATGAACAGGCCGTATGTAGGTTGCTGATTGTCCTCGCTTAAACCTTGAAAAAGTAGCTGTTAGTTGGTTTAAATGCTTAATAGCCTCTATGATTACTTCCCCGAACACTTCTTCAAATTTGGCATTTGAATTTTTTAAAGTCACTTGGTGACCCTACTGAAAAGAGCTTAAAAATTGTCTGAGCACATTATAATCACCTTTTGCAAAACAAAGTCTCTTCCCTTTACCCTTCACATTAGTTATTTCTTTGAGTAAATCTCACATAGGTACACTATGATTATTGTGATTCTGAATAATGTTGAATTGCTACTGATAGTCAGATCAAAAATATTGTATTCTCTTGTGCACTCCCTAGCATATTGCTGTAGAAAGCAGTCAGTTCTGGGAAATTCAGAAATTTTCTGCTACTGAATGAGCTGTATTAACCCACAAATTCCAATCAATATTTGGTAAGTTATTGTGAAGACATTGCAATTTGCTGCTCCACTTTATATGTTTAATTGTTCATTTGGCCTGTAACATATTCCAACTCTCATTTTTGTTTTCCCATAGATTATTTCACAGCAAACTGACTCAGTATTACTGTGACAACACACATCTGCTGGTTTTACTTTTTTAGAATTTGTGTGCTCCGAATTTGCCTTTTCTTTCTGTACTTAAAGACTAAATGCACAAAGCATAATTCCATATGGGTTTAAATTAACTGTATAATATTGATGTAGATACACCATAGTTAACCCATAAAATGAAACTACATACATAGTGTAAAGGCATTGTTTTTAAGGTGCCTCCGTTGCCAGGTGGGCAGGAGCAGCAGTGCGTAGCAGACACTTCTTGATTAGACTGGCGTTTGAGCCCGTGACCTCCACCAAATACGGAGGATGTAGAAAGGTCAGGGAATGACCACCGCATATCCCCGGAGCAATATGGCCTTAGTTGCTAATGCTCCTAAAAACAAAATAACAACAATAACAACAACAGCATTGTTTTAATTATATCCCATATTGTGGCTACTTTTGCAATGAGATACCAGGTATTTCACTACTTCGAATAAGTAACGCTTCTCTAGTAGAAAAGACTACTGTTTACTTATTCTTAGTGGGCACCACCACTCAGACGACACTGCTTTGAAGCTGGTTGGCTTACTCATTGGTGGGTAGGCAAATACCCTGGTAATGCAAACATGCCATCACATTTGTGAAGTTAATTGTTTTAATTATATGAGATATAATTAAAACGATGCCTTTACACTATGTATGTATGTAGTTTCATTTTATGGGTTAACTATGGTGTGTCTACACCGATATTATATAGTTAATTTAAACCCATATGGAATTATGCCTTGTGCCATTTAGTCTTTAAAAACAGTATCATTCTCTTCACCATTTGGCATCTCTCATACTATGGAATTAACTTCACAACTGCGATGGCATGTTTGCATTTCCAGGGTACCTGCCCACCCACCATTGAGTAAGCCAACAAGCTACAAAATGGTCCCATCTGGGTGGTGGTGGTGGTGCCCACTGAGAATAAGTAACAGTAGCCTTCTCTACTAGAAAAGCATTACTTATTTGAAGGAGTGCAATATGAGATATAATTAAAATGATGCATTTACACTAATACGTATATACAGTAATACCCCGACTTACGCGAACTCGGAGTTACGCGGTTCCTGATTTTTTCGTTTGGCAACGCTGCCGCCCACTATCTTCAAGGTCGTTTTTCATATGTTATCGATATACGGTGCGACGGTGGAGAATGAGAGCGAAAGATGAACAAAATTCAACTTTGCTGCTTTTATGTTTTTTATATCAGTGAAGGGGAAACACATTTCACCATAATAACGTAAAAACCAACACAATTCCAGCTATCGGTATAATCGCAAATGCAATTAGATCGAGTTTACTACCAGTTTATAACAGATTCCACTAGCAGAAACACAACTGGATTTTTATTGTTTTATGGTAGTAACCCCTAGAAATGTGAGGTGTTAATAGTGTATCTCTGCCTTTATGGTGTTGTTTATTCAGTTGCTACATGCGCGCAGCTTTGTTTATGCATATCAAGCGTGCCTACTCGTTTTGTAATTGTGCTTTATTCCCTAAAAATAAAAAGGAAGCGTCCTGGTGAAGACACTGCAGATTCAGAGAGAAAAAGAAAAGCAATTATCGATAAACAGAGGCGGACTGGGTCAAAAATTCTTACCCGGGAAAATTTATAGTGGCCTCATACTATGGTTTATGGCCAAAATCACACTGGCCCACCGGGGTTTCCCCGGTAAGGCTTATTGCCAGTCCGCCTCTGTCGATAGAGAAAAAAATATGAAATTGTGAAACGCTTTGAGCGAAATGAAAGACCATGTGATATTGCACGTACTACAGGCCTAAATGAAGCAACGGCGAAAAGCACATGACAATTGCAAACTTGACAGGTTGAAAATTGAAAAGGACTCAATTGTAAAGGGCTTAAAAATTTTAGAAAACATAGACTCCAACGAAGAACGCGTTATAGCTACAAAGCAAGGAATAAAAAAATTATTAGCTTGCTACGAAGAAATTCTGCGTGAAAAAAAGAACGCGCTGTGTCGTCAGACGAATTTGTTAGATTTTATGAAGCCATCGACATCAAAATAACTTTTTAACGTAAGTCATTTGTTTTTTTAATACATATTTTGTATTAATATGTATAAAGAACTGCAATTTTATTAATATTTTTCTTCTAAACTAGTGTTTTTGTTAGTCCTTGGTCCCAATTAAGCAAAATTTATATGTATTTATATGCAAAGTTGTACCCCGACTTACGCGAATTCGACTTACGCGATTTTCGTCGGACCCACCTATCGCGTAACTTCGGGGTATTACTGTAGTTTAATTTTATGGGTTAATATGATGTATCTGCACCAATATTATATAGTTTCTTTCTTGAAGACTAAATGCACAAGGCATAATATGTTATGGGTTAAATTAACTATATAATATCAGTGTAAGTGCACCATAGTTTACTCATAAATTTAACTACATAAGTAGTTAAATCAAATGATGCTGTTACACTACTTATATAGTTTAATTCTATTAAATGGCAATTCTAATAAGTGAAAATAGCAGGAATATTATCCTCAGGCTATAAAAGTAAAGATATGAAGCACAAATTTGCACTTTATTACATTACCAAGTAAAATTAAATGATAATTGATGACTCTGCTCAGGTAGCTAACAAACTAAATGAATATTTTGCATCGACATTCACACATGAAGAGTTATTCAGCGAGGGGAATGCCAGAGGTGTATTCAACTCTAGCAGTAAGCTAGAGAATCTTGTAATAACTAAGAGTAAAGTGGAGGAGAAATTGTTGATGATAAACACAAGAAAGGCACCTGGGGTGGATGGGATCTATCCAGTTATATTAAAGGAGGCAGCAAAGGAAGTAAGCAAACCCTTAGCCATAATTATGAGAGCTTCCTTGGACTCAGGGGAGGTACCATGGACTGGAGATGTGCAAATGTGACCCCAATTCACAAGGGAGGATCAAAGGCTGACACAAGTAATTATAGACCTGTGAGTTTAACTTCTGTTCCCAGAAAATTAATGGAGGCACTGGTTAAAGAAGCACTGCAGGATCATCTAGACAAGACTTCAGTTATAGCTCGGACACAGCATGGTTTTGTTAAGGGGAAGTCTTGCCTGACCAATTTGATTGGATACTATGATGCAGTCACAAAAGAACTGGATGCAGGGAATAACTTTGATATTATATACTTGGATCTTAGAAAGGCTTTTGATACTGTTGCACATGGAAGACTGCTGCACAAATTGGAGCAGTGTGGCATTGGAGGCAAATTGCTGCTATGGATAAAGGGGTCGTTGAGGGGGAGAAGACAGAGTGGTAATCAATGGACACTGCTCATTGTGGACTAATGTTATTAGTGGAGTCCCTCAGGGTTCAGTATTGGGTCCTTTATTGTTTTCTGTATTTATAAATGATATTGATGATGGTATATCAAGCTTAATGTCCAAGTTTGCAGACAGTACAAAGGTTGGCAGGGTTGTCAAGGACACTACTGACACTATGCTGCTGCAACAGGATCTGGACAGGTTGAGCAGATGGGCTGAGAGGTGGCAAATGAAGTTTAACATTGACAAATGTAAAGTACTACATATGGGAAACAGCAACCCCAGAGCAACGTATCAAATCTGTGGTAGTACACTGACAGTGGTGATTGATGATGATTTGATTTGGTAGTTGTTGGCGCATCGGCTTCTGTGGCCATATTGCACCTCCCAAGGTTTTTGCAGTACTTTGATCCAAGCCCGAGGCGGGAATCGAACCTGACAGTGGTAGAGAATGAAAGGGACCTGGGGGTGGTTGTGCAGGCAGATATGAAGTTCTCTGAGCAGTGCAGAAGGGCTGCAAGAGTAGCTCATGGTGTATTGTCAATGATATATAGGAATTTTTCTAGCAGGGATAAGGAGGTGATCATTCCCTTGTATAAGGCAATGGTCAGGCCACACCTAGAGTACTGTATACAGGCCTGGAGGCCTCATTTCAAGAAGGATGTAGAGCTGCTGGAATGAATACAGAGAAGGGCAACAAGATTAGTGAATGGAACAAAGGGGTGCTCTTACGAAGAAAGGCTTAAGTTTTGCGAATTACAGTGTCTGGAGACTAGGTACCAGCGAGGTGATCTGATAAAGGTGTACAAAGCTTTGAATGGTTTGAGCATGCTCAATGCTGATGGGATTCTTCCTCTTGCTCAGAATAATCACCTGAGAGGGCATAAATTCAAATTGAGGAAAGACAGATGTAGGATAGATGTGTGGAAATTTGCCTTTAGCCAGCGGGTGGTTGGTTGGTGGAACAGACTTCCATCCCTTGTCGTGGAAGTTGATAGCCTAAATAAGTTTAAGGCTCAGCTGGACAGGTATTTCTAATGAACAGAGGGGTGAAGTGGAAGTGGTTATTTTTTATTTATTTATTTTACTTTATTTTTTTTTTTTTGGCTGATGCTGCATAAGCTTGCTTTCTTGCATCAAATGCCTCTACTAATGCTAATGCTAATAAGTGAAAATGAGGAGAATATTTTCCACAGATTAGCAAAATAGAAATAAATTTATGTTTATGTACATAGCTTAATTAATACATACTGTAATATGTACATACTAACCAGTTGATATTTCTAGACATTATTTTTGGGGGGGGTTGTAAAATTGCAATCAGTAACAAAGAACAGAGCATGCACAAATTGCAACTAACAGGATATGCCCAAATGAGATATGGAATAACAAGTTTACAAAGCTTAAAATGTAGGATTGAAAAGAATATTCTGAAAATGTATTTGTTTTTATATGATTGAAGATTTCATGGAAGGGAAACACGTATCATAATAATGTAAAAACCCACAGAATTCCAGCTATTGGTATTATCGCAAATGCAATAAGATCGAGTTTACTACCCATTTATAATAGATTGCACTAACAGAAAAGCCGAATAAACTGTAAACTGTTTTTTTGATAGTGGCCTCCAGAAATGTGCTTTAGAAAAATATCATAAAGGCATTCAAAATCGATTTTTATAATTGAACATATGATAATGATGAAAGTGTAGTGCATTTTAATGATTTGAATTGTTTTTTGAAATTAAAGCAGCTGATTCCATTAACCAGTGATCACGTTAATTGGCATCTGCTTATTTCACTTTATGATGGGATGGGCTTACAATTGTCTCTGACCAGACCACATTGTCCTTCCTCTCAGCCAATATCAGAGTTTGTAAACATGTTGGCTGCATGTTTTGTTTTTGCATCCTTTAGCTAAAGTGATTTTTTTGTGCTTTAATCAGTATATTAGTTCTAATCAATTTTTTTAATTAATATGTACAATTCCCATTATAAAAATGACATTTTACTGAGATAAACAGCTTAGTTATATAGCAAAAATTTCAAATTCCAAGGTCTTGAACGAATTACCAAAAAACTGTGTCATTGAGTTCACATTACGATATTTTTACAATACAATGGTGTCTCTGGAACTGATAAATATCGTAAAGCGGTGGTCCACTGTATTGAAATATTCAGTGTGACACCATGTTTATGATATTCCTATATACTACACGTAAATGATCCTGTGGCTAAATTTTTGGGAGAAAGGCATATGTGGGAACTAATTCTAACTACAGATGTTTTGGGGGGAAAAATGACAGAGATTATTGAAAGTAGATGAAAAGTAAGAAACTTTCCAAAAAAAACATTCCACATTCCACTAGTGGAATGTTTTTTTTGGAAACTTTCATTTGGAAAGTTAGTGGAATGTTTTTTGAAATATTTCTTTAAAGGCTGGCTAAATATATAAGCACTTTCTGAATTAGGAACATCTGTATGAACAAAGCTCCTTTAAAATGTTATTTTATTATATGTTAACTTTTAAATAATGCACATAAATTTGTGTTTGTGGATGTGGCAAAATATTTGCTGGATTTTGGAGATTGAAGTCTACATATTTGTAAGGTATATATGCAACTAGTTGTTTCATTTCATGCAGAGAAAGACAGTGGTAAATAGAAGTATTCGAGGAGAATACTAGAAAAATATTTCAGTTCCGACTGTACTTGAATTTTTTTTTTTTTTTTTTTTGTTAAAAAAAGAAAAAAAAAAAAAATGTTACTTCTGTGTGCCATTTCACTATTCATTATGTTCAATATATAGGCACTGATTCAGCTACTGAATGAAGAAAGATTTGAGTCTTGTTCTTCTATTATTATCTACTGCACGAGACGAGAAGAAGCTGAACGTGTAGCATCATTGATTCGTATTGAATTTCAAGGTAGGTCAGTTCTTTCTTAGTAAACAAAAGTAATAGTTCACAAAACTTGTTAAAAAAATTAAACTAGTTATTAAATCATTATATTATTATGGCACATGTATCATTGACATAAGCGTGAAAATAAAACAATGCTTATTATTGTTTATTTGCATACTTACTTATACCAGTGATACATATGCCATAAAAATTGGCACCTAGACTATTAATATATATAATGGAAACTATATTGTTGATTTAAATTTCCTGTAGTTTTGTCACAATTGGGTAATTTTCTATATAGTTTTCACATACAAGTTTCAAAAGTGTGTATGTGAAAACACACTTTTGAAATGTGTATCAAATGTTACACTTTTTTTTCAGAATATTCTTAGTGTTCTTTAAATGTTTCCACAAAAATACAAACAGAAAAAATCTAAAAGCATTTCTATATTTGATGAAAATCATGTCCATCAATCAAAATTTTGGACAAAGTTGGCCAAGAAATTGAAGTTGTATAGGGAAACAGTAGTCTAAGATAGTAACTGTTTGTAATAGAACTTAAATATATGGTTAGGAAAAGTTACAAAAACATGTTTTCATTATGTCCAAAGAGTCTTCTTGGATTATCCTTCACTTCTAAGAAATACTAATAGTTCCTGTATGGACTGAGGTGTTACAGACCTGGAATCTCTCTCTCTCTCTCTCTCCATTTTGTTAGAACTTGTATATGAAAAATTGTCTTTGAACAGGTGGAAATATTCATTTCTAAATGAGATTTCCTTCCTGTTAATGGAGTTGGATCTGAAATTTTTAAGAAATGTAACTCTTTGAAGGATCTTCTGGGTTAAGAATGATGAGTGAAAGGTTTCAAACCTGAGTTGCAGGGTCTGATTCCTCTACTTGACCAGGTTGAATGTCTTTAAAATGCTTTCTTAGTTTCCTATTTCAAAAAATTACATGTTTGTATGAAATTTTTGTCAAAAATTGACTCGACACATTGACTATACTTTTATAAATATGAATACAATATGTATGAAAATAAATTTACTTTTGTCATATTTAAGAGTTTTTTTTTTTTTTTTTCATTTTTATTATTATACAGGATTTCAATTATCTAGACACTTATTTTCCATTGATTCTGATTATCATAAGTCCTTGTACTATGTAAATTTAGAAGCACGTTGTCACCTAGAGCAGCAGCATCTCATTGTTTCATGCACATTCAAGTAATGAATGTACATGAAACAATTAGTTTCTGCAGGCCATGGCAATCCATTAATTTTCAACCTTAGAATTGGCCCACAAATATTAAGCCTACTGCAGTAATTTGCCTTGAATTAGAAAGTTTCTGTTCTTGTTCTTATAGCTCTTGGATTATTTTACATAAAAAAGAGGGGGGGTGAGATTATGTAGACAGCAGTCCAGATGGTTTCTTTAATTTTATTTATTTTATTTTTTTTGGGAACTGTTTATATGTTGTAGTTCTTGTTTGAGATGATCACTCTGTCTTAGACGATTTTCCTCCTATATAACTTCAGTTTCTTGGCCAACTTTGTTTCACTACCCAAAAAATCTCCCCACCCCCTCCTCAAAGCTATTACCTGTGAGAAATGGGATGATGACACCATCCTTGTCTATTTATTAAAATTAAAGCTTTATCTTCTTTCACTATTAATTGTTTTAGGTTATAGTTCATTTTTTTAATAATAATGGAAATAACTTATTTCATTTTATTATTATTTGTGATTTTTGCTATTTTATATTATTTATTTAATTATTTATTCATTTATTTATTCTTTATCACTTCCAAAATATTCCTGTTTACCATTCGGTTGTAGAACCAATAGTATATACAGGCAGGCCTCGAATAACGCGAGTTCGATCAACGCAATTTTAAGTTAACGCTATTTGAAAAATTATATCACTTTTCACTTTACACGCTGCAAATTTCCAGTTAACGCGATCTTTTTTTTTATGTGATAGTTGAAAAAGATTTGGATCGCACGTTAAGCTTACCATGAGTCGTACGGTCGATTAACAAATGTTTGCCTGCTGCCTGCCTCGGTGTGTTTCATCAACCATCGGAAGAAGACGTGTTACTTGTTTGTCTCCTGCTAATAAAGTCAATGCACACTTGCATAAAAATTCAAATTTTTAAATGAGCCAGATGAAAATGTTACCGCGAAGGAGATAACGGTAAAAGAATTAGATGAAATCTTTCGTATCCTAGAGAACCTCAAACAAAAGGTTTGAGGTTTTCTGTGATATTTATTTCGCCAGGGCCCAGAGAAGATTGTTGTCGGCTATTGGAAATTGATTGATGAAAAGAGAAAATCAACACTGTTCAAATATTTCCGCAACAGTCATTTCTTCATTGTGTATTTTATGTCAGCGGTTCCCAAACTTTCTCGGTTCATGGCGCCCTTAGTGTCTCAGTAATTTTTTCAAGGCGCACCCAGACCAAAAGAAATACCTAACAGTTCCGTTTAGTAGTTAGGTCCAAACAACTTAATAAGAAATGCTGAAACTGAACTACCTTCGCGCGGTGTCCGACAGATGTCGAGTATCGCTGTGTTTCCCTTGAAAATTTAAAATAATCCGCGATGCGCAGTTTGGGAACCGCTGTTTTATGCAATAAGCATTTAATTCCATAATTATTTTATCTTTTACATTATCATTATCTTTTACAATACAATGTAAAAGATAATTATCATTATCTTTTACATTGTATACAGTTAAAAAGTTATTTAAAAGGTATTTTTAAAATTCTTTATGGACATTCCCAGAAGGTACCAAGGACCAATTATAATTTTTCCTATTGATCATTATATTCGATTAACGCGTTTCCATTTTGCACAATGCGCTCGCGGGACGAATTAATCGCGTTAATCGAGGCCAGCCTGTATAACCTTTGTTTAAAGAGAGCTATTTTGGTGAAATCACCAACCCCTTGTTAATAATTTAGCTTGACTTTCATTTCCTGTAAAATAATGGAGTCAGTGGTTAAAGGAGTAGTGGTTATGTAATGGAAGATTATCTAGACAGAAATACATTTATATAGTATTGCAGCATAGATTTGTTAAGGAAAAACCTTGTCTGACCAATCTGATTAGTAAACAGTTTGTTTGGTGGATTATGGGTATGTGAGCTACTTGCTTGTATAACCTTAAATGGAAAATGCATTTTTTTCCCTCCATATAATTAATATTTTAGCCCAGTAGTTCTGAAACTATGTCCTTGTGGAATATTAGTGTAAGATATTTACGTTCTGCTGCAAAATTTAATAATATTAAATGGACAGCATTTTTTCAATTTTAACTTTTCTCAAACCTTTGACAGCTGCTACTGTTTGTCTTCAAGTAATGGAAACATGTAGCAAAACAGATATCAAGGATGAGAATTTAATAATGTATAATGCCCAGTTTCAAGATACAAGACATGTTATTATTTGTGTACTTAAGTTTAAGAATTTATGTAATGTTGTGATTAGATAATTAAAAAAGTACATTTATTTTTTTAGTTCATATTTTTGTATATTACCAAATATGGTATCACCTGTGATTTTTTTCTTTACATTTTTTTTTTTCCTTGTGACAAATGCCTAACCCTAAACATAGTATAATAGATTTAATTCATATTATTCTCCTCATGTGATAGATGGTACATGCAAATGTAGAATTTTGGTGTATTTCCTCTTTTAAGTTTAGTCCTGGTTAATTACCTTCCAGTGGTCCCAAGTACTTTCTTATAATGAGGCTAAGATATTTGGTTCAAGATTAACTGGTCACTTTCTTGCTCTCTTTGCCATCCTAGTTAAAAATTTTCCCTCCTCAGTTGTTGGCAGAAAAGTTCTGTAATTCACATTCTGTAAGCTTCCTTTCTTTATAACTTTTGGTGTGATTTTTTTTCAGTTGTCTTAAATTTTATGTAAGCTTAAATCAAACCTATACACTTAATTTGTGGAGCAAATCATTAGATTGTGTTATTTTAACCATATAAGATAGTTGTTATTTTATAATTACAAATCCATATACACTGGTGATCAAAGAAAGTGCATCACCTAGGAATTTCACATTTCTAACCCTTTTTCATGATGGGATGTTACATTAATGACTAGCATCACAAATAGATATATATAAACAAAAGATATTTATTAATAGTTAAGGCAAAGCTAAGTAATATTTGACCGGTGCTCTCAGAATATTCCAAAATGAGCATTTGCAACCTTTATACAACAGTTTTGGTAAACACGACTGAAATGTTATCAGAAGCCCTGGGTTTGCTTCGGTTTATCATTTTAAATGGAAAACAAAATGAAAAGTTCATCGGGTGCAAACTAATATTTAGTTTAACTGCCTCTGGCCCTGATGACAGCAGCACACTGTCAAGGCATTGACAAGATCAATTTCTGAAAATAATCAACTGATAGTTTGTGGTTCCAAACACGAATTATGGCTTCCTGAAGTTCACAAAGGGTCTTTGGTTTCTTTATGGCAACTGCACATTCCACACAATGCATGCCAACAGTTCTGTATAGGATTCAGGTCCGGGCTGTTTCTTGGCCAGCTAAGAGTTGTAATGGGCCGTTCTTCCAACAATTTTTTCACCTGTAACAAGTGTAAACACATTACTGTTGAACCTCTAATGCAGAAATGAAGCTAAAGGATGACAAGGAGCAGAGTCATCATAAAAGATACAGTTACTTGGCAGGTTGAAATGGTCTCTAATGGTTGGCAGCAATTTGGCTTCCAATATAGCCAGGTATCCATTGGCATTTACGGAACCTTTTATAAACTGCAGGTGATACGAAATGCACCCCCATATGATTTGACTGGTAGGGAATTTCACTATAGACACCATACAATGGAAGAATACCATCCATACAATCTGGATGGTATTCTTCACCACGTCTACGGCAAATCGTTTGTCTCCCATCAGAGCCATGTAGGTTGAATTTCTTCTCATCTGAGAAAATAACTGACTTCCACTGCTCGGGGGTCCATTTGACATGCTCCTTATACCAAATTAATTGGGCCTTTTTAATTTTTTGTGTGAGGAGGGGCTTCTTAGGACAACTGGCTACAAGTCCATTTTTGAAGAGGCACCTTCTGACTTACTGCACTTGCTATCACTCCTGTATGTTCTTCCCATTCTCTTTTCAGCTCAGATGAAGAAGAGTTACGGTTTTTTAAGGCATAAGTGCTTCAAAACCTGGTCCTGTTTTGGTGTAGAGACACGTTTGCGTCCGGTTCCTTTTTTCCTAACAGCAAAATTTGAGTTTGGAAAGAAATCTACTCACTGTTGACTGATTACAAGACACTCTATAAGCAAAATGACGGGAAGAACATCCTTCCTCACGTTAAGAAACAATAGCACTCTTTCTTCGTGGTGTCAACTGCACGTAACTTGCCATCCTGACACAAGCAAGCAATGACTGCAACTCTTGCAGGGTGTGCTTATATAACTGAAAGTAATAGCTGATGCAATATTAAATCATCACATATGCATGCCAGTCTTATCTGATGCAATCTGTAAGAAATATTGCCATATACTTACATTATTTGGATGAAAATTACAATTTTAAGGGGTGATGCACTTTCTTTGAACACCAGTGTATATAGCCTATGTAATTAATTTATAATAGGTGTTACCTTTTATATATTCTTTATCTTTTTTTCTTTGCTTTCCCTTAGTATTTGTCTTGATATTGGATACTGAAAGTTGGATCTGAAATGATAATTGTAGTGCAGTATTATTTAGTATATTGAATATACTAAAGATATTCATAGTAGTCCCAAGAAACCACTAAAAATTGCAAAACAAATTGTAGCTAAGTGCTAATTGATTTAATTTTAAATAATACAATTAATCAGCATCTTCCAGAATTGACTTTTCCTTTAATATTCACTGTTTATTACACCAATACTCAACAATATATATTTTTTTTTTATAATTATAAATAAACTGTAACCAAATCAGAAAAGAATGCATCATCATTGAGAGGTAATTAATGAAGAGAATGTGCAGAACTAATATGAATCTACTCCAAATTTCATAAATATATACCAAAATATATACACTGGTACCAAATGTCCAATATGTTTGATATATAGACAACAGTACATTTGGCTTAGGAAGAATTTAGGGAGGGAAATTTGGCTGTCACTTGAAATTATAAAAATTATTTTCAGACAGGCAAAAAAACATAAGCATGAAAATTTTAAAATAGTTTAAGATATAATGATTAGGAAAATTAATTTTAAAGTATTGTTTTAAAGCACAAAACAGAAGATCTGAATGGAATGTAGAAGCTTATCATGCTGGACTCAGTGCAACACGGCGGCGTACAGTTCAAAAGCACTTTATGTCAGGTAAGTAATAATCTTATCTTTACTGTTGTTAAATTACACTACAGCAAAATAAGAGCTACTTCATTAATTTGCATGTTTCTTCTAGGTAGGCTGAGAGCAATTGTAGCTACTGTGGCATTTGGAATGGGTTTAGACAAGGCTGATGTGAAGGCAGTTATTCACTACAACCTACCAAAAAGTTTTGAAAACTATATTCAAGAAATAGGACGAGCGGGAAGAGATGGCCAGGATGCATACTGTCATCTCTTTTTAGATGCTCAGGTAATGGTATTAATACAGTTCAGATCTGCTGTAAAAATTGATTCTTCTTACCATATATTTATTCAAACATCACACAGCCCTAAATTCATATATATATTTATGAAAAACAATGCTGGACTCAATGCAATATAGCAGTGTAAAGTTCAAAAGTACTTTGTCTGGTAAGTAATCTTATTATCTTTATTGTACTCAAATGAAGTAGACTACAATAAAGATAATAAAAGCAAATTCATTTATTGTATCTATCTCCTAGTAGTAGCCTTTGAACCAGTTGAGTGCCAACAACTGTATCTCAGTGGATTATTAAGTAGCATCTCTTTGAAATTGATACTGAAATCAATCATGTAAAGAACTATATGTAGCTTTCCACAAAATAACTCTGGAAGATTCCATCAAAGTTTCTTGCAACGACCGACTAACTAGTTAAAATAAATTTTATTAAAATAAAAATGATATACATAAGATAAAACAGAAATAAAATAAGATAGAAGCATTAAAATATAACAAGATAAGAGAGTTAAAATATATATAATAAAAGCGTTAAAATACATAGATAGTAGCTTTCAAAGCGGAGTGCCTCTTCATCAGCTAGTTTGTGACAGGTATACTTCAGTATCTATTAATGGTTACAATAGCACAAGTCAACTGGGCATGATCATGTATCATGAGTCTGTTGTCCGTAAAGCAGAATTACGTACAAGTGATGATCGCCAGCACTCATTGCACTACAATACAGTACATTCTATAATAGGGTGTAAGTGATCCTTGAGGTTGTCACAGACATTCTCTCAGATATGGCAGACAAGCTGTACTTGCTACCTGGGAGTCTAAAACGCTGATGGCACTGATATTCGGGTGACACTCAAGTCAAGTGGACCCAATTTGGGCGAACTCCGGACGGTCAGTGACAGCCAAATCCTCTGCTTGCACCTTCACGATGGTGGGACTGTTAGTAATCCTGGGTATAACCCCCATGCACAAGTACTTGGTGGGTGACCACCCAGGTACAAACCAACGTAAGCAGGGGTCGAGGTGTGGCGCCCACACCACATGGAGGAACGCCGCCCCCTCTATGTTACCAGGCAATACTAGGTGGAAGATGACTCTCATCAACCGGTGAAATACCACCACTTTTCTTATTGGAGGCTTGAAGTGGTGGAACCCATGTTTAGTCTCTAGAGCTAAGTTCCGGTCAACCCTTCCCTATCTCTTCCATCATGCAGTATGATTGATGACTTTTGAGGTTATGATGAACATCGTGGTGAGATCCAGTCATCCTTACATTTCGAGGGTACAGCTCTAAAACGGTTTTCGCAGGCCGGCCGCTAGTTAGTACACCGGGCCGGACCTATTAGTAACTCTCTAGGAGGCTTCCGGATCAGCTAGTGTATAATCTTGCTACCTCTACTCTGCCAGATAGTGACTGGAGGGAGTCCGAGTAGTGTGTATGGGGGAGCATTGTTGAGGCCACGTTATGTCAAGGATCTGGGTATATTCTTACCACATGTACACCATATCCAAAAATTTCATTACTTCATACAGCATGTCCCACCCACTTTTTCTTACTATTGAATACACCATGAATTGTCAAACTAATAGAGCAAGCTTATCTGCGAAAAGATCTCAACCTCCCAAGGACTTCCTAATTCATTTCGCAAATATACATGGTCTCAATTCTAATCTCAACGATGTCCATTTCCACTTGCAGTCTGCCAAACCTCATGTACTTTTTCTGACAGAATCTCAGTTATCGGTTGATTCAACTACTGCTCATCTCAGATGCCCAAATTATTTGCTGTATGATTCCTTTCGCCTCAAAGGTGGTACTTGTGTATATGTCCGTTCTGATATTCCCTGTCAGAGACTTGGCAATTTGAAATCTCCTCTCTTTGATCTTCTCTAGCTTAAAATCTCTCTACCTCATTGTGTCAAATTCATCTGTTGTCTCTACCGTTCTTCCAACTCGACTAATCACTTGGAGCTCTTTGACTTCCTCTCGTTGCAACTTGACTTTCTCCAGTCCAACTCTCCTAACAGTGAGGTAATTTTCTTTGGTGATTTTAATGTTCACAACCCCAGCTGGCTTCCGTTTTCTAGTCACACCGCAGATGCTGAGGCTTTTGCAATTACTAATGACCTAGCACAGATTGTTCATTTACCTACAAGAATACCGGACAATCCTAATCATACAGCCAATACGCTTGATCTTTTTCTCACAAACAACCCTTCTAAGTACACGGTCGAAGTGAGAGCTCCTTTAGGCACTTCAGATCACAACTTGGTGATTGTCTCTTCTCCAATGGAACCTTTATCTCATGGCTATTCCCAACCTCGTGTTGTTTGGCATTACAAGAATGCAAAATGGGATGACCTGCAAGACTTCTTTTCTTTTCCTTGGTCGGATTACTGTTTCAAAAGTTCTGATGTCAACGTTTGCTCAGATCGTGTCAGTGAAATTATTCTTGCAGGAATGGAATCCTTTATCCCACACTCCACTTTAAAATCTCGTCCTTTATCTAAACCTTGGTTTTCCAATAAATGTGCTAAGGCTGTCCAAGAGAAGAATGTTGCATATCGTAATTGGCTTGTTTCTAATTCTTCAATTTCATTTTCTGCCTACACCAAAGCTCGCAACAATTGTAAAGCAGTTATTAATCAGTCCAAACTAGAGTTTGAACAGGCTAAGAGTAGAAAACTTGCTTCTTGCCCTAATGGTAGCCGAGCATTCTGGTCTCTTGCCAAAGCTATTGGCCGCAATTTTTGCCCATCTCTGCTCCCACCTCTGTCCAAACCAGATGGTTCTGTTGTCACTTCAACCAAGGATAAAGCTGACCTGCTAGCATCCCATTTTTCTTCCAGCTCATGTATTAATGATCTTGGTAAAACACCTCCCACCATTCCCAACACACTCCATTCAATGCCTCCTGTGGTCTTCCGTCAAAAGGATATCAGAAGGATTTTGATGAATCTCGATGTTAAGAAAGCTCCAGGTCCTGATGGTATTTCTCCACTTGTTCTCCAAACCTGTGCTCCTGAACTGACTCCTATTTTTTGCCGCCTTTTTTCACTTTCTTATTCTAAAGGTGTTTTTCCTTCTGCTTGGAAATTTGCTCATATCCAGCCAGTTCCTAAAAAGGGTGACAAATCCCTCCCATCCAATTATCGTCCCATTGCAATTACTTCTACTCTTTCTAAAGTAATGGAGAAATCAATTAACCGCCAACTCTTAAACTACCTAGAAACCTTCCGTCTGATCAATGATCACCAGTATGGATTCCGTCAGTGTCGATCCACTGGTGATATTGTGGCTTATGTTACCCATTTATGGACTAATTCAATGGAAAGGTTCGGTGAAACACAAGTAGTTGCTCTTGACATCTCAAAGGCTTTTGATCGTGTTTGGCATAAAGGTCTTCTAAACAAGCTTCCATCTTATGGTTTGCCAACTGTTTTTAGTAATTGGTTATCCAGTTTTCTCTCTGATCGCTCACTGTGGGTGATGGTTGATGGCTCTCTGTCTTCTAACTTCTCCACTAATGCCGGTGTCCCCCAAGGATCAGTTCTTTCCCCCACTCTTTTCCTCTTGTATATCAATGACCTTCTTCCATTGACTGGAAATCCTATCCATAGTTTTGCCGATGATAGCACATTGCATTCAACTTTCCATTTTGAGAAACCTTGTCCTGCTCAATCAGCTTCAACTTCTCGAAAATCTGCTACCAATTCCTTAAATGTCGATCTTCAGGTAATTCTCCAGTGGGGCAAAGACAACTTAGTTGATTTCAACCCTTCTAAAACTCAGTCTTGTCTTATATCTCGCAAAAAGGATTCTTCTGCTCCTATGCTTATCTTTAGTGACACTCCAATTTCTAGGCAAAAGGTTATATCTCTTTTGGGGATTACTCTGACTTCTAATCTCTCTTGGCACAAGCACATTACAAATATTGCTTCCTCTGCATCTAAAAAACTTGGTTTTCTCTTTCGCTCTCGGCGTTACTTTTCTTCCAAACAGCTGCTCACTCTGTATAAATTGCAAATCCACCTTGCCATGGAATATTGTTCCCACATCTGGGGTGGTGCCCCCAAAACCTCTCTCAGGCTTCTTGATTCCATTCAGAAGAGGGCAGTTAGGTTAATTAAATATTCATCCCTAACAGAGTCTCTCCACTCGCTGTCTCATAGATGCACTGTTTCTGCTGCATGCCTCTTCTACAGATACTTCCATGGGCACTGTTCTTCTGAATTAGCTTCTATAATTCCTGCTCTCTCTTTCAAAACACTCCGAACACGTGCCGCCACCAGCCAACATCCATTTACTGTCCAACTTCAAACCCACAGAACCAACTTTTCATCTTCCTCATTTATTCATTCAACTGCCGTTTTCTTCAACAACCTTCCTTCATACGTATTTCCTGAAAATTACAATCTACAGAAGTTCAAGTCCAATGTCAACAAATATCTTCTTTCGTCTTCTCAACCTCCAACCCAAGCACGGTACTAAGTACTATAGGTTCTAATACCTCTCGTGTTTGGGGTTCACATAAAAAAAAAAAAAAAAAAAAAAAAAGTGTACTCCCCTCGTCCGATTCATAGTACTATTATTGGTGGCTAACAGTGCTATGGTTGCCCCTATTAGTGCTATCGTCGCCAATATCACCATGGCGGAACTTGAGAGTCAGATTTTCTTGAACTTACCTATTTCTATCACTCTGTGGTGTCTTTATGTTGACGATATTTTTGCAATTGTACCCCGGGGATCAGAATATGGGCTGCTGCAATATCTCAATTCCCTGTCACCCGTCATTCAGTTTACGATTGAACTAGAGGTTGATAATACCCTTCCTTTTTTGGATGTGTTAGTCCAGCGCATGGATTTGTGTTTAGGAAGCCAATGTGCGCAGGCCAGTTTACCAATTATGGCTCTGCGTATGCCCTGATCATTTACGTAGCACTGCTCACACCTTATTCTCCCGCGCTTGGACGCACTCTAGTTCAACTGGTGACAGGCAGTTGGAGATTTCTAAAATTAGGGCGGAGCTTTCAAATTGCAGCCATCCACCTCATGTTCTAGATAGATGTGAGCGTCAGGCTCAGAAATTTGTTATGAAATCTAACCCGCCTCACTTCAATCAATTTATCTCTACCGCCTACATCCCCTATCATCCGGGCGTATCGGAACATCTTGTTACGATTTTGCATCACCATCATATACGATGTGTGCAATTTCCGGGGAGGAAATTATCATCTATTATTTCTAAGGTGAAAACACTAGTTCCTCCTTTCTTTCAGAGTGGTTCCGTATACCGCATTAAGAGTCCAGATTGTGGGGGGTGGGTTATGTAGGTGAGTCTGGTAGAAGATTAAAAGATCAGCTTTTTGAGCATGAGGTGGTCTGCAAACCGCTAATTTTGAATGCTCCACTGTCGCCAAACATTATTGGGTTGAGCAGCACAATCTTGATCCCCAATGGGATATTGAAATCGTTGACTGTTCACGTGATTACTGCCAGCGCTCATGGCTTGAAGCACTACACATAGTCACCAATAATAGTACTATGATTCGGACGAGGGGAGTACACTTACACCCTATTATAGAATGTATTGTATTGCAGTGCGATGAGCGCTGCCGATCATCACGTGTACATAATTCTGCTTTACCGACACCAGACTCGTGATACATGATCATGCCCAACTGACTTGTTATTGTAACCATTAATATATACTGAAGTACACCATTCACACACTACCTGATGAAGAGGCACTCTGCTTTGAATGCTACTATCTATGTATTTTAACGCTTTTATCTAATTTTATTTCTGTTTTATCTTATGTATATATCATTTTTATTTTAATAAAATTTATTTTAACTAGTTAGTCTGTTATCGCAAGAAACTGATGATATAATGCAACCCGACACACAAGGCCTGTTTTCTAATCTAGAAGATTCTTTTTCAGACTGGTCCTCAAAACCTCAAAATTTCACTGGTGTGGTTAAAAATATATTAAAATTATATTTCAATGATAATTCATCAGTCTAAAAACCATGAGAGGTAGGTAGCAATAAGAAATATTACAAAATTGTTAATTAAGACCACTGATGATAGATGGCACACACTACAGTAACTCACAGAATTGGTTTTTTTTCTCAGTGTGGCTTGCACTTGTTGACAGGATACAATTGAATTTTGTTGGGATATAATTCAATAGAATATAAACTTGAATAGTGGTAATGCATGAGTATTTGTTTATGTTTTTGAGCCAGTGATAAATGTTTCAGCTAGCCTGGGAAGATGGATATCAGAAAGACATTCATTTTATCACTGTTGATTTGGCTCTTGTACTACTTTGAAGTATCCTAATGGACATACATGTGCTAACTTGCCAAGAAGTAGGGGAGAACTGCAAGAGGGATTATTATATTATGATGGTAAGAATTTGACTGGTGGAAATGTCAGATGGTTGTTATTACTACAAAGAAGTATTTCTATACAGAGAGAGACTTCAATTTTCTCTCTCTCTCTCTCTCTCTCTCTCTCTCTCTCTCTCTCTCTGTGGGGGAGAGAAACTTGATTGCAAAATCCTCGAGATAAGACAGTCTGCATGGAGACTTGATCAGCGTATTTAACACTTAAGAAAGTTTGAGTAAATTAAATAATTGGATTTTTTTTCTTTTCTTTTGTGCATGTAACAAACTGGAGGACATGTATTTAAATTAATGAATATTAGTTGCAGACCAGATATAATGAAATTTTCTCTTAACCAAAGATCATTAATTGTTGCAATAACTTTTCACCTAATTTTGTAGGATCAGAGCTTATGTAAATATAAAGAAATTGTTGGATAAAACCAGTGACTCTTTTTTATTATTATTTTTTTTTATAAGTATCATTTTATAATATCAAGCAGGTATATTTTCTGTGATGCAGCCTTATTTTTAACTGTAAATCTCATAAAATTGAACTAAATAACAGAACATTATCATTAATTTTCTGTTATTTAGTTGGTGTTTATTCCTATATACTACTTACCATTTGTATAACGCTTTTAAGGTACAAGTTGTCAGCTTCTTTATTGCATCATCTTTTTTGGTAATAAAAATTACTATTTTTTTGCTTTGCTAGATTTATTCCTCCCAATTCTACTGCCAATACTTATTGAAAACTTATGTATAATTAATCAATGTGCTAATAACTTATTCTGAATTTTTTCAATGACTTTTCTACACCAGCATTTTAGATGTAATGTGAGAAAGCAATATTCTTGATTTGATCATCAGCAGTGACTCTTCCTGCATTAAGAATCTCCATATAAAGGAACCACTAGGCAGCCATGATCATAGTGTATAGATGTGGGATTTAATTAGAAACATAACTACTGCTAAGGGTAAAGGGAAAGGATTTTTCTTTCATAAAATTGACTACTTAGACAGTTGTTAAATTCTTTTCCATGGGACAAACTGATGTTCTTACCAACTGCAGATTCTAAATGGAATGAGATCAGGGTAGTAATCATAAAAACTTACTAGGCTTTTTATGCCAGCTAAGAGTTATCTCATCAGTTAGTGGGACAAACTGATGAGATGAAAATTGCCCAGGTTATTTATAAATTATTTGGATGTGGTTTATGCCAGCTAAGAGATATTGTTAGTGGGACAAACTGATGAGATGAAAATTGCCCAGGATATTTATAAATTATTTGGATGTGGAGACCTACAGTAAGTATAAACTAATCTGCTATCAAGCCACTAAGGGAATCAGGCAAAGTAAAGCAGATTACAAGTAATCTTTTTATATTAGCATTAGCAAATGCACATGATGCAAGAAAGCAAGCTTATATAGCATCAGCAAAAAAAGGGGGAAAAAAAAAACGCCCTTCTCATTTCACTCATCCACTTGCTCCAAATAAACTTGCTCCACTTTTCTTTGCATTCTTTGTCTAAGAGTGCAAAGAAAAGTGGCAACGAATTCATTATGTTAATACTAGAAGAGAAAATAATGAACCACGTTGATTCACTCACTATTGATAATCCTGTTCAGCTTGCTGACAAACTAATATTTTGCGTTGACAAGCACAGATTATAGAAAATATGAAGTTTTTGCAGGTATATCTGAAGTATACTAAGCTATAACTGAGTGGAAAATGGAAGAGAAAATGTTGAAGCTAAAAGTAAATAAAGCACTTTGGGCTTGAATCTATTCAGTTATAGTAAAAGAAGCAACATAAGAGGTAATCAAGATAAGAGGTAATCAAGCTTTTAGCCATCATTATGAGAGCACTGCTGGGTTCAGGGAAGGTCCCTACAAAATTTGGGGGTGTGCAAATGTTTCCTGTGTTCATAAAGGGAATCAAACAACAAAGTGAGTACTGTACTTACAGACCTGTATGCTTGGTGATTATTTTAGCAGAAATGCAGTTATATGGCACTAACAACATGGATTTGTTGGGGGGGGGGGGTTGTCTGATTAATCATGATTAGCTACTATGAGACAATGATAAAGCAGCTGTTATAATGCCGAAAATAATTTTGATATGATATAGTTTTGATATAGGTTTCAGTGAAGCTTTTGACATTGTTCCACTTGAGACTGCTGTATAAATTGAAGCAATGCAGCATTAGGGACAAGTTACTGCTGTGGATAGTTAAGTTGCTGAAGACAGAGTGGCTATTAATACCTTGTTGCATTAATAGCCACTCTTGTAGCAAAGCTCTTGTTGGACTAATGTTAGCAGAACCCCTCAGGGTTCAGTGTTGTGTTCCTTATTGTTTTCAATATTTATTAATGATATTGATCAAGGCATATCAATTTTAATATCTAGTTAATGTCTAAGTATGATACAAATGGTGGCAGGGTGTTTAATGATAAGAATCAGGTTATGCTATTACAAGACTTAGATAAATTATGCAGATCGGCTGAGAATTGCAGTTGAGACATTTAACATTGATAAATGCAAGCTACTGCATTTGGGTAACAGTGGTCAGGAGCGGGACTTTCGGTAGTACACGCTCCTTGAGTAGACCGGGGTTCAAGCCCCTGACTGCTAAATATGGTTGATCTGCCAACCTGCACTAGACCAGCGTGGCAGATTATGGTCTATTTCCCTCAACATGAATCGTTGAGGAGGCTTCCATCCTGCAGTGGGTTGATAATGGCTGCAGTTTACCTTTTTTTTTTATATAAGCAGAATAACATACCAGTTCGGTGGTACAAGGTAGTGGAGAATTAAAAAAAAAAAAAAAAAAAATAGGCATGATTTTACAGTCTGACATAAAGTTCTTTGAGCATTGCAAGACAAAATCCCTAGACGTGCCAGGACAGATCATGGTGTTTTGTCAATGATATACAGGATTTTTGTGGGCAGGAATAAGAAGGTGATTACCCCATTGTATGAGGGAATGGCTAATTCACATCTTGATTACTGCATGCAAGCCTGGAAGCCTCAGTTCAGGAATTATGTAAATCTATTTGAATAGGTGCAGAGAAGAATAACAAGATTAGTGAATGCCACAAAAAGGTAAGATGCTAGCATTTTCAGTTGCTGCAATTTGCAGTATCTGGAAACTAAATAACGTGTGAGGAGACTTGATTGAAATGTTTGTTTTAAATGGATTGAACCAACTGAATGCTGATGGTATCCTTGCTCTTTTTTAGATGACACATACGGGAACACAAAATCGAAAATGGATGGCTGCAGGACAGATGTGCGGAAATTTGCTTTTTGACTAGAGTAATTGATTGTCGGGACAAACTTCCATCTGGTGTTATAGATGTGGTTAGTTTAAATAAATTTAAGGAAGGATTAGGCAAATTATTAGAGGGGGTGGACAGATGAATTGGGAAATTTTCTTTTTAGCACAAGCGTGCTTCCTTGCATCACTTGCCCCACTAATAGTAGTATCTGATTTTTCTTCGTCATTTTGATTAATGTATCATTAAAACTAATTTTAGCTTTAAATTAAACAAATTAAGAGTTTGTTATCTGTAATTAAAAAAATAAATGTTTATATTAAAGTTATTTTCTTGTAATTTAATTACCTCCTGTTTATTATTATAAATACACATTGGATAATACTGTAATTTTTAGCAAAATGATATTCATGAGTTGCAGCGACACATCTATGCAAATAGTACTGACTGGCATATTCTTAGGAAGCTGCTTTATAAAGTATTCTGCACACTGTGTAAATGTAGATATTTTGCCAAACCAGAAGAAACTTCAGATACTCAGGTAAGTAGATCTAATATTTTGTGATTTTAAAATAATTATAAAAACATTGAGCAGTTGTTTAATGGTATTTCATATAATACATTAACAAGCTTCATGTTCTCAAGTTATCAAGCTGTCTCCATCCTGTTTTTTTTCTTGAAAATAGCTGATATTTTTTATAGCAGGTGCAAATCTGTAAAAGTATTTTTTATAAATCTAGTTTTCAGAATACCGTTCTGAAATGCTGTTTTGACTGGAAGAGTCTGTCAGAATGCAATGAAACAGTGTTCCAAAATGAAAATTTGAAATTATTTCTTTGTGGAAATATTTCCTTAGTGGTAAATTGTTACTTAAAATCTGACTGAGTGTATAGGGTTCAGCCAGGTGGGTAAAAGTGGTAAAACGCGTTTCATTAAGATCTGGACACTTGATTAAAATATGTCTCGGGGATAAAACTGTCACAGAACTCACACATAGGAGGGTTATCACACTCAGCAATTACAAATGTGTCAGATGACTGTGTCCTATGCGGGTCTGGGCAAGAACAACTTCCTCTTTATGATTCCCACACATCTACATGGTTTGCCATTTCCAGATGAACATCAGAGGGAAGGGGAATATTGCCTTTGCAAATAAGATTTAGCAAGTAAAAAATATGACTCTGCAGAACAGTGAAACCCACTACATTCCTTTTTAATGTATTGAACATTGTGAAAAGAAAATACCTATCACAAGGTTTAGTTCTCTTGTAAGTAGCCAAGTTTTAGATTATTGGCAACTTTCTGCGTATTGTGCTGTTTTCAAACAAACAGCATACTCTCCAAAGGGTCATTTAGTTCCATACTGACAGCTGCTGTATCAGTACCACTCATCAGATGGCAACTGGATAATTAACATTGGTAAAACAGTTGGTGAAAGTAGTAGTTTTATGAGATGACATATAGTGCTCAAAATTTGTTTCTACTAAAATAAGATGTGATACATTGAAATGAAATATATAAAGTGTTACTTTAATGCTTTGTGAGATAAATATAATCGAATTATGAGAATTGAATAATCGTGAGATATATATATATATATATATATATATATATGTAAGTTGTAAAAACTAAAAAACACTTCATTCTGATGTATATAAGCTGATGTTATTGTAGAGATAGCATCATCACTGACAAAGTATACAGAAAGTACACCAAAATGTCTAGACAGTTATCTAATTATTCCTAATAAGAAATAAAGTTGGATTTTGACTGTATGTAGGGTAAAGGGCTTCACTTCTTGAAGGATATGAATTTTATCTTTTTCATGGGGTTAGAAAGTAAAGAGGAATGGAACATTTTGTACTACAAAAATTCATATTTTTCTTAAGATAAGCAAGCAAAATTTTGAGATTGAGATTCAGAAAAATTATATTAAACTGATACATAGGTATTCTAAAAGTAAGAAGCTGAGATTGGTGGAAGCAGAGAAATAGTACATTGCCCTGCAAAATGTATCTGGGCAGCTAAAACTTCAACAGTAGATTGCAGCAGGTAAATATAATTTCAATTTTTGAAATTATATTTACTTGTTGTTACTTGATGTTGGACTCAGTGTGGGATATGTTTGTCTGGTCCTCTCACCCAACATTCCAGTTCATTCCGTTGATGTTCCTTAGGGTTTAAATCTAGACTCTGCATGGCAATTCCAACCTCTATACGTTTATGTCCATGAACCATTCTTGAACAGTAGTGGGATAGCATGGGACAATGTCTTATTGAAAAAGAACTGTTGAATGTGAATATTGCAGAAAGCATGAAATTGTCCAAAATGTTTAGTTAGGCATCAGCATTCATGATTCCTTCTGTGTCCACCAAAGTTTCTAGGCCATACTATGAGAAATAGTCCCCATCCCTAACACCACCTCCTCCAAACTGCACTATTGGCACAATTGACTCTGGCAGCAGATGTTCTCCAGGAATCCTCCACAACCACACCCACCCATTTTATTGAAACAGGATGTAGCAAGGTTCATTAAAACTGATTTTCACCGCTTTGTGAACCAATTATGGCCATTGCACTGTGCAATGTGAGACTGCTAATTGCAGTTGGAGATATTTAGCTTATGGGCAAGCTGCTCTCCCATGAAAACCAAGGCTGTACTTAATTCAGTTATTATAAATCAACAGGGATTACCTTTATTTTAGATATAGGAAGCTTCTTTTCCAACTCTCCTAGTCCAACTCGCTAATAATTCTTGAGGATGGCGATATCAATTTTGCAAAACAGGTGGGACATCTTCCCCACTGTCAGAACCGTAGTGTTCAGACCGTGCGGTCTCAACTCAAGCCTTCTGTCTTCAAACACCATACCTCTGGCAGCAAGGAAACGTGGATTGGCATAAAATTAGATTTTTGAAGGTCTGAACTGTTTAATAAATATGGACCGATTATTTCTTTTGGTCCTGTAGCTGGACTTTAGAGTTAAATTTAGGGGTCTAATAAAACAGGGATAGAGCAACTCACAATTAATCCGAAACTTTTGTCTTATGTTGTAGTGTTTGTTCTTCACGCATGTGTATAAGTGACCAATCGTCGGAAAATAGGAATGGCCTACGGATATTGATTGAAGTTTCATGTAGTTTCATCTCTAAGGCAATAACTAGTTTGTGGTAGTTGTGTTGAATGTTTATAATTTTTGTTTCATTAAAGCTGAACGAATATTGTTCATTTATTGCGTGGAACGAAAGTTTCGATGTATTTGAATGACCCGCCCGCACAGAAGCTTCATGTTGTTTAGCTCAAAGCTGTGCCACTCCCATGGTAGATCCTACATAAACAGCGTCGCAATTTTTGCATGGGATGCTGTATACGAGGTCATACTGTGATTGGAATGTGGTGTTTGAAGGTCAATTTCTGAAGAATGTGTATAATTTGTTCAAGGGTTTTGCTATGATTTTCATGTCGGTTCCCTTGCATATTTAGTTAAGTTTATTGTACCAGTACTCGACATATGGAATGGTGATGAAATGTATTTTGGTCTTGTCGGATTTTTGTGCAATGTTTGTTGCGAGGTTGTTGTTTATTTTATCACGGGCTATTGTTTTAGCCCATGATAATATAAATGTTTATATAGGTTAGCGGGTAACCCCTATTTGAGAATCTAGTTAATTCATTTATTTCAGTGGTTAGAGAAATCTGGGTGGAAGAATATTTAAAGGCGTTAAGAAATTGGTTCAGCATGACTGATTTTTTGTATGGTTGGTGATGATAACTATGGAAATGCAAAAGCATCCCCTTATTAGTGGGTTTTCTATATATGCTGAAATTTAGTTTTTATCCTAATCTGTGTATGGTAAAATTAAGGAAATTTATGGAGTGGGTTTCTGCTTCAATTTCTAATTCAAATTTTAATCTCTGATAGATGTTAGTAAAAACCTGAAGAATATTGTTTATGGTCAAATGATCTGTGATAATTAGGATTTCATCCAGATATCTTCTGTAATATGTGATCTGTGGTATAAATAGATCAAGACGGATCTTTTCTAATTTGTCTAAGTCTAGTTCGGCAATGAGTCCACTGATGTTTAGGCCCATTGGGAGGCCGAAAATCTGTCTGTATATTTTTTCTTGAAAGAGAATGTAATTAGCATTTACTAATAGTTTTGTTAGTTCGAATATTCTGTCTTTGGGGAGTCTGGTGTTGTTAATTTTTATGTTATCATCGTTTAAGTAGGCCCAGACTATGTCTAAGGTGCAAGGTACATTTACGTTAGTGTATAGTGAAGTCACATCCCGTGAATATAACTTCATATCCTCCTTGATATGGAGATCTTTGAGGTTCATGAATAAAGCATCGTAGTTTTTTATGTTATATGTTAGTTCTCGGAGTGGATTTAGAATTGGGTAAATGAACATGGCTAAGGAAGCAAAAGCTGAATTCTTATATGACACAATTGGACGAATTAGGTATTCTGTTTTGTGTAATTTTACTTGGCCGAATAAGGTTGGGATATTGTATGTGCAGGCTTTAATTTGTTTAAGTTGGGCCATAGTGATGTAGTCATCTTTCCTATAGGTGGTGAGCATTTTGTTATATTTGTTAACTAAGCTGTTGAGCTCTGATGGTGCAACCTCTTCGTATGTCGTTGTGTCTGAAATGATGGTGTATAATTTATTTATATAGTCTCCTTTATTGAGAATAACTACTGTATCGCCTTTGTTGGCCTTTTGAATAATGATATCTCGGTTTTGTCTAAGTGTGTGTGTAAAGCTTTTGCTTCTTCTCTATGTCGTTTTGATATTGAGGGGATAGTTTGGTTTATGATTCGATTTGTCTGTTGGATTAATACGTTTTTTTGAGGCAAATCTCTAAGAGCGAACTCAAGATCAATAATCATTTGTTTCTTGGGGGGAGGGGGAATCTCGGCGGTAAATTAAAATTTAAACCTTTATTTAATAGGGCTATTTGCTGAGAAGTTACCGTAACAGATGATAAGTTCTTTACATTATCTGATGGATTGGGGTCGTTTTGTGAACCAGTGTTTAAATAGACCCGGAAGTCATTAATATGTGGTAGATTTCTATTGAGAAAGGTGTGGGAATTTTTATCTGTGTTTTTGGTGTTTCGGTATGCACTCTGATTTTCAAAACGATTATGAGAAGAATGATGACCTCTGTTGTGTGGAAAACCCCTAAGGGCTTGTAATTTAGGAACTGATCGAACTTAGGAGTCTAGTTCCTGATCCTGAAGACAACTGTCCATCGTAAACCTGTGTGCTGGCCAATTTACCAACTTCCGGTCAGCACACGCACATAGCCATCTTCTTGCCACTGCACGAACCTTGCTAACTCGTGCCTGGACACACTCTAGCTCTGTAAATGAGAGGCACACCGAAATCGCTAAAGTCAAGGCGGATCTTATG
Organism: Mastigoproctus giganteus; assembly: GCF_048544385.1. Lineage (NCBI taxonomy): Eukaryota > Metazoa > Arthropoda > Arachnida > Uropygi > Thelyphonidae > Mastigoproctus > Mastigoproctus giganteus. The sequence goes on along the minus strand of NC_143581.1, from coordinate 57,418,423 downwards.
AAGTGTGGCTATCCCATCAATACCCTTGACAGGTGTGACTTGCAGACACTTGACCACGTAGCGACCAACTCAGCTACGAGCGCCTTTATCCCATACTACCCAAACCTATCACAACAGGTTTGTAGAATCTTAAAATCACATGGGATAAAATGCGTACAACTCCCAGGCAGAAAATTACGATCCTTCATCTCTAAGGTAAAAACACCTGTCCCCACCCTACTACAAAGCGGGTTGGTCTACCGCATCTCTTGCCATGAGTGCACTAGCTGCTACATCGAAGAAACTGGGAGACGGCTCGAAAAACGCCTTTCCAAACACAAAAGAGCAATCTGCTTAGCGGATGTGGAGCACTCAGCTATTGCCAAACATGTTTGGGCAACCCACCATGACATTGACCCACACCGTGATGTCGTGATTGTGGATAAGTCCTGCCATTATTGGCCCCTCGACGTGGGCACCTGTACGTGGTGAGGGGACCTCCCAGTGATGCTGCTGGACTTCCAGACTAGCATCACTGGGATCCAATGCCCACAGCCCAGGTTCCAGGCTTACATCAATGGAATCCGGCGTGTTTGCCGTGCACTGCGACCCGTGGAAATTCGGAAAGGGGGATCCTGGTGGTTGAGGGGCCCAGCTTCAATACACCACTTTGGCCCCTGCTCTTCGACAAGACGGGTGGTCCTGGAAGGCCCGGCTAGGATCAATCGGCTAGTAGGCTCGCCTGCGAGGGTCAACCGTGTCAATGCCACGCCCCTACCCTCATGGTCCGAGGGACAGGATTCAGGCTGGCGGCGGTGCGGGTATGGTGTCTGGGTAGCCCTGGCGTTCCACTCCCTAGCGCATTTATTGCATGCTGGGTAGTGGACGTCCCTTTGGGCTCCGTGGTGGGTGGGGAGCCCGGGTACTGAACCATATAAAAAACTTCATGAATCCTGATAAACTTACTTCTTCAGGGGCCCCAACCCGGTCCCTATCTGAAAACATTGATATAGATTCAGATGGCATTATTGCTACAAAGAGGCAGCTAACAGAAATATCATCAGGGCCTGTTCCAAGGTTCCTAATTATGCACTCAACCAGTGGAAAAACTGATTGGAAAAATGTCACCCTTTTTTATTCAAAAAGGGTTAGATGGGTTAGCAGGTTCTCCCAAATCAGTTAAGAGGCTCCGTTCTGGAGACCTCTTAATTGAAACTAAAAATGATAGGCAATCTGAACATCTACTCCAAACAACATCAATCGGAGGAATACCTATAACAGTGACACCACACAGAACACTCAATTCATCGAGAGGTGTCATTTCGGAGTGGGACCTTCTTGACGTAACCGAGGAGGAGATCTGCTCCGAATTAAAACCCCAGGGAGTTATTGCCGTCAAGAGAATTACTGCGCGAAGGGATGGAAAAATTGTTAAAACCAGGAGCGTTATCCTGACTTTTAACTCTCCTAAACCTCCTGATGAGATTAAAGCTGGATACATCAACTGTTCAGCGCGTCCGTACATTCTGAACCCTTTACGGTGTTTTAAATGCCAGAAGTATGGACATTCTCAAATGGCCTGCCGTGGAGTCCTTGCATGCGCTCGATGCGGTGCAAAGGACCACGAAACAACAGCATGTTCAGCCGCAAAACCCACCTGCATTAACTGTGAAGGCGAACACCCGGCCTACTCACGAGCATGCCAGAGGTGGAAAGAAGAAAAAGAAATTCAAAGGCTGACGGCAGAGCTAAATATATCATACCAGGAGGCAAGGAAATCAGTCAAACCCCTGAATATCAACAAACCTACCTACACCTAGAAGGTAGCAGGGAGATGTTCCATCGGAACTCAGACGGACATGACCATTCCTCCAAAGGAGTCTTTCACTCCCATCTCGCGGTATCTCTTAAGTTCTCAAAAACCTGCACAAAAGGACCAATCAGCTGCCACTCCTATATCGGTACCTCCTAATGCTCCACAAGTAACAAAGATAATTATGAAAGAAAAGAATAAGAAAGGGGAAGTCCCCCCCTAGTACCCAAGAAAAGATGGATGTCGAGCAGAAGGAGGTACCCGAAGATTCAGTCTTGGAACTCTTTGCGGAGGAGGAAATGGACACGAGACAGCGTCCATTCTTCCCCAAAAAAGACAAATCCAAGACTGATAAAAGTAAGCCCTCAGCACCTTGGAAGCCGCCTGATGGACCCACCAAGCCAAAATAATGGCTAAATTCCTACAATGGAATTGTCGTGGATTCCGGCGAAATATTGATGACATCAAGGCCCTCCTGCAAAAGCACGAGCCAGTTTGCTTTTGGTTGCAGGAGACATATCTAAAGGCAAATGATGATCCCACCATGCACAACATCACAGTTTTTCGAAAGGATAGAATTGCGGATGGCTCTGTACATGGGGGAGTGGCTATCCTTGTGGGTAACCAGACCCCAGTGCAGCCCTTGCTAATTACAACCAACATAGAGGCTGTTGCAATTTGCCTTTCAGTGGGATTTTTATTAACTGTGTGCTCCATTTATTTGCCACCTGGGACTGACATCTCCCAGGCAGACCTTGATGATCTAACGCAGCTGCCTCCCCCTTTCTTACTTCTCGGGGATTTTAACGGACATAACACTCTGTGGGGTAGTGCTAACATCAATGGAAGGGGACGAGTCATAGAGCATATGCTAAATGACAATGGCCTTTCCCTTCTAAATACTGGAACAAACACCTTCCACATGCCTACCCGTACGTTTTCTGCCATTGATCTCTCTATCTGCTCCCCTTCTCTACTCCCTTCACTCACATGGGAAGTGGAGGAGAATCCATATGGAAGTGATCACTTCCCTGTGATAACCTCGTTACTCAGTGGGAGACCATGTCTTCCCTTCAGGTTACCACGGTGGAAGATTGATCAGGCTGACTGGACTGCCTTCCAACATCAGGCAAATTTTGATCTTAGCCCAGTCAGTCAGGAGCCTATCAATGATGCAGTTAAGTACATCACAGAAAATATTGTCCAAGCAGCTGTGAATGCTGTTCCAAAAACATCTGCCCGGTTTCCACCATTTCCCAAACCTTGGTGGAATTTACAATGCACAGCAGCCAAAAAGGCTCAAAACAAAGCGTGGGGGATATTCCGCCGATATCCTACCACGACCAACCTTATAGCCTTTAAACATGCACGAGCCAAAGCACGCTACATCCGTCGTCAGAGTCAAAAGGAATCGTGGATCCGTTTTACTTCATCAATTACTCAGTCCACTAGTACTAAGGTGGTCTGGGAAAAAATCCGGAAAATGAAGAGAAAATACACAGCACACCCCTCATCGGTCCTTGAATATAATGGATGTACTATTGTAGACTCTACTGCAATAGCCAATGCTCTTGGGGAAACATTTTCTAACATCTCTGCAACGTCATCTTACTCCCCAGAGTTTCTGGTCTTAAAGTGCAACACTGAAAATCAGGCCCTTAAGTTCACATCGAAGGGTTCCCACCCATATAATGGGCCATTTACTATCCACGAGCTAAAAACAGCACTTGCCCATACAAAGGCTACCGCTGTTGGACCAGACAACATCCATTATGAAATGATCAAACATCTTTCACCAGAATCTATGGACTGTTTGCTTTTCGTGTATAACAGAATCTTCCTTGAAGAGCACTTTTCCGGATACCTGGCGCAAGGCAACTATACTTGCTTTTGCTAAGCCGGGAAAGGATCCTAAATGTCCAAAAAACTATCGTCCTATTGCTCTGACCAGCTGTCTGTGTAAAATATTGGAGAGAATGGTCAATGCTCGTCTCTTATGGTATTTAGAATCGAACGACCTTCTCTCCCTCTTTCAGTGCGGCTTCCGAAGAAACAGGTCCACACTGGACCACTTAATTAGACTGGAAACATCAATCCGTGATGCTTTCCTAAAAAGAGAACACTTGGTGTCCATCTTCTTTGACATGGAAAAGCGTACGACACAACTTGGAGATTTGGTATTTTAAAAGACCTTTACAATCTTGGTCTGAGAGGCCACCTTCCCATTTTTATTAAAAATTTTTTATCCTGCCGTTATTTCCAAGTTCGTGTAGGATCCTCCCTTTCGCAGCCTTTTTGCCAAACGGAGGGGTTACCACAAGGATCTGTCTTAAGTGTTACGCTTTTTGCCATTAAAATAAATTCTATTTCTTAACAACTTCCTCCAACTATAAACAGTGCACTCTATGTCGATGACGTCAGCATATTCTCTCAATCATGCAATATGAGGGTTATTGAGAGACAACTGCAACAAGCTATTGACCGTGTTAACACCTGGGCCACGGCCTATGGTTTCAGGTTCTCACCGGAGAAGACCGTTTGCGTCCATTTTTGTCGCAAATGTAACCTCCACCCCGAGCCTGAATTACGACTTGGACAAAGCACCATTCCAGTTGTATCAGAGGCGAAATTCCTGGGACTCATTTTTGACAAAAAGTTGACATTTGTTCAACACATTCGTCAGCTACATACAAAGTGTACGAGAGGGCTTAACATCCTCCGCTCTCTCTCTCTTCTACCTCTTGGGGTGCAGACCGATGCACTCTACTAAGTCTATACCGTGCACTTGTACACCCAAAATTAGATTATGGGTCTCAGGTGTATGCATCTGCTAGAAATAGCGCTGTTCGTTGGCTTGACCCCATCCATCACCAAGCCATTCGTATCGCTACTGGTGCATTCAGAACATCACCTGTCCAAAGTCTGTATGTCGAAGCAAATGAACCATCCTTGTCGCTTTGACGAATGCAGTTGTCTCTACAATATGCCTTCAAGCTGAAGTCCCTGCCGGACCATCCCACGTGGACATCCGTCTTCGAGCCACGATGGGGAAATCTCTATAACACACGATGGACCGCCAATCGCCCTTTCGGCATTCGTGTTCAAGAGCTATTCAATGAGCTTAACATCTCGGTAGACAAGGTTGCTTGATCACCAAAGGAGCCCCTTCCACCCTGGCATGCACACACACCAGCATGTGACTTCTCGCTGAAGGCTGCGATGAAGTCTAATACTCCGTCTTCTGTCTACTTTCAGCTCTATTCACAACACCGTGCAGAACATTCTGACTTCTTGCCAGTCTACACAGACGGCTCGAAGTCAGAATCGTATGTGGGATCTGCTGCTGTCTTTCCAAATAATACCATATCAGAGCAGATACCCCTTGACTGCAGCATTTACACTGCAGAGCTGCATGCCATAGAGTTAGCTCTAGATCACATAAGAAAACACCGTTACCAACGGTGTATTATATATGCCGATTCAATGAGTGCACTACAGGCTTTATCAGCGATGTCACACACCAATCATCCAACCCTGTCCCGAATTCAGCAGATAATATACAATCTCCATACAAGTGGATTCGATATCCGCTTCTGCTGGATCCCCAGTCACATCGGGATTAGAGGAAATGATCTGGCTGACATTGCAGCCAAATTGGCAGCCCTGATGGATAATCTTGACCTGTTAGTCCCCTATACAGACTACAGGCAAGTGATCCGTAGTAACCTACAATCTCAGTGGCAAGATTCGTGGCATCGACTGATTACTACAAACAAACTATGTCGAATTAAGCCTGTGATCCAACCTTGGCGGTCCAGCTTACGCAGGGATCGCAAAGAGGAAGTTGTTCTTACTCGGCTCCACATAGGACACTGTCATTTGACACACTCCTTTTTGCTGAGGGCTGATGACCCTCCTATGTGCGAGCATTGTGACACCGTTTTATCCGTCCAACACATTTTATGTGATTGTACCAGTTTTATAAATTCTCGTTTTACTGCTTTTACCCATCTGACTGAGCCATATACACTCAGTCAGATTTTAAATGACAACGACAATGTGTCAGCAGTTTTTAAATTTTTAAAATCGATCAATATGTATACACTCATATGAAATATACAATTTGCTTTTATCATTATACTGACTTTATGTATTGATATGTCTGTATATATATATGCAACTTTAGACGAAGTAACATTTTTAAAAGAAACCAGTCTAATCTTTGTTTGAATTTTAATCTTTGCATGGCGCACTATAACCTTGCTGTTTTTGCGCCACAAAAATCAAAATCAAATCAAATCAAACCTGCCATTATTGGTGACACACCTGGTTGAAGTCGTTAAGCATCAAATGCTCCAATACCTCAGTGAACAGGAACAGTGGTTGTCAAGTCCACCCTATCACCAAAACAGCAATCCTGTCCATTGACAAACACTGGCCACGGCCACATACATCACAGCCACAGGCTTCAACATCCAACAATTAACTTCACGTACAAGATTGGCAGTACACGCCCTCATGCTCCATTCTAACTATCAGTTTAACTGAAGAAGGTTGACTAAACAACCGAAAGCTTTTATTTGTATGTATCTAATCTAATATATGTATATTTCCTATTATTAAACTTGTCACAATCTATATTTTTGTATCCGTTTCGCTCTGAGCAACTGTAATTTAATAATAATTGTAATTTTAGGTTTTGTCTATTCTCTAATGTGGTGGATTGGGTGTTGATTTTTAATTGAATGGCTTGCTTTAGAGTTCCAATCAATACTGTTTAGGTGTTTTCTAAAAATATTGCGATATCGTTGAATCTGTTTAAAATATATCTTTTTTTGATTAAATCGAGATTATTTTAAAGCTAGTTTTACTATGTTGCTTGACATGGTAAGAACTAATTTTTGTATTCCTTGGATTTTCAAACCTCGCTGAAATTTAGCAAATTTCGGTATTAAATTTTCAGAAAGACATTGTTTTAAAAACTGGAATAATATTTTATTTATTTTTTTTTTTTACAGCATCCCATGCAAAAATTGCAATATACAGCAATTATACAGCATCCCATGCAAAAATTTCAATGCTGTTTATGTAGCATCTACCATGGGAGTGGCACAGCTTCGAGCAAAACAACACGAAGCTTCTGTGTGGGCAGTTCGTTCAAATGCATCGGAACTTTTGTTCCACGCAATAAAAGAACGACATTCATTCAGCTTTAATGAAACAAAAATTATAAACATTCAACACAACTACCACAAACTACTTATTGCAGAAACCTTAGAGATGAAACTACATGAAACAATCAATATGCGTAGGCCATTCCTATTGTTCGACGATTGGTCACTTATACGCATGCGTGAAGAACAAACACTACAACATAAGACAAAAGTTTCGGATTAATTGTGAGTTGCTCTATTCCTGTGAACACGACGCCCGAAAAGTTCTAGTCCGACTTAAGGAATGTAGCGAATACCCCCCCCATATCCAATTTTATTAGACCCCTAAATTTAACTCTAAAGTCCAAATAATCGGTTCATATTTATTAAACAGTATAGACCTTCAAAAAACTAATTTTATGCCAATCCACGTAATGGTTTTCTTGCTGCCAGAGGTGTATGATGTTTGAAGACAGTCTTGAGCGCTCATTGTTGAGACCGCATGGTCTGAACACTACGGTTCTGACAGTGGGGAAGATGTCCCACCTGTTTTGCAATATTGATATCGCCATCCTCAAGAATTATTAGCAAGTTGGACTAGGAGTGGAAAAAAAGCTTCCTATATCTGAAATAAAAGTAATTCCTGTTGATTTATAATATAATAGAATATAGGAATTATCGAGCACTTAATAGCTCTCAATTATCAATCTATTAATTCAGTTATATAGACCTCAAACCCCATTAATGCCTTACTCTTTTTTGATGTTTTTAATGCCTTACTACTTTTTGATGTTTTGTAGGGATGTGTGATGAGATTACAGCACTTCCTTTGGTCACATAGAGCGAGTTTCCGTGGTCTTCCTGTACTTTGCTGGGCAGTTTGTGATGCTATCAAACTTGCATTTTGTGACACAATTGACTTTGGCTGCACAAGTGAACAAGCAAGCAATGTAATCTCTGACAGCAACACTCCCTCTTGCAATTAGCCACTTTTTATCCAGGAAGGTCCAATGGACTGTGAAAACAGGGGTCTGGATACTTTTTAGAGGGTATTGTACATGGAATAATTAACATGGCAGTGTACATTAAAAACAGACTGATCCCTGAATAGGTGCCAGAGATTTTTTGGCTACAAATTGATAGTGATTTTTAATTCACAGATGTAGTGATGGCAGTAGAAAAATGTTTTGAGACTGACTCAATATGCACAAATAGAATTACAGGAAAAAAAACCCTACTATTTGGTATGTAGAGGAATACTAGTTGCTGAATTGCAACCAATATACACTTGTAGTCTTTGAACAATGTTTAAAGTTCAGTCTCCATTGGTCGTGTTAAGAGGTCTAATACACCATGTAAGAATGATGGGATTGAGAAACTTAGTTCCCCATCACTTATCAATGTGTTTCTAACCTTGCCCATAAATAGAAACAATTTTATTGCTTTACTTTCCCATGTCAAAGTTTTGCAGTGCAGTAAGAACTTCTATGGCTTTGAGATGAAATCACTACTTCATGTTCCAGCATTCATGGAAATTAAGATTGTGTACACATTTCTTATTCTGTTTTTTCCCCCATTACAAATGTATAATAAACAACATTATGCTTTAATAGATTTTTGTCAGTGAATCTGGATAAATAATCACCATTTGTAACATTGCATTTATGTGAAAACGTGTTGCGGACTTCCTGTATTGGAAAAGATTAAAAGTAAAAAAAAAAATAAATAATAATAATAAATAAAAATAAACCAAATGTTACACTTCTACAAATAAACCCTGAATAATAATTGTAATAAAATTGATAAGTACAGTAAAATCTTAACAATTCAAAGTAATTAGAAGGAGAGTAGTCTGAATTAGTTAAAAGCATGAATTATAGAATATAATTGTATGTAAATATTTAAGTTGTAGTTTGTGAAAACAAACACATTTATCATCAGTCCAGCAATATATGTTGATTTAAATGGTATTAGGACACAAAATGTCAAAAAAAAAAAAAACCAACAACAATGAAATTTTTATATTCTAAATAAAATTATATATAAAGAATTCCAATCAAATAAAATAGGAATAATGAGTTTTAAACAGGTTATTTATTTATTTTATTATTATTTTTTTTAATTTGCACAACAGCATCTCTGTTTGGCAATTTTATTAGTTTACTAAGTGATGCATTCTGGTAGAACTTCATTGGACAATCTAGATAAGTTAGCAAACGTGCGTTACTAGCAGTGGCGAATGTATGATACATTGTGACATCTGCTGTGTGAATAATCCATATCCATCACAAATATAATTAGTATTACCTTAACTTTCACTTGCCTTAATTGCAAATTCTGCCAACCTATAAAAACATATTTATCAATTACCGTTGAAAATACGTGATCCAGGGAGGTTAAAAATACAAAAAAGGACACCTATTAAAGTGTCTGTGCACGTATTAAAGCGTTTCCATTTTTGAGAAGTTGTTTAATGTGTAATTTCTAATACTTTTCCTCGCTGGGACCCCAAGCCTGTGTGTCCACAACAAAGAGAGGTTTCACTGTATTTTAATTTGAGATTTAGCATGTAATGCATTACCATATGTCATTAACATGTATATGTGTAGTTTTTTTTTTTTTTTTTCAATTTCAGTATTTTTCTTTTTAAGGTTTCTGTAAATTTATTTTTACCCCCCCCCCCCTCAATAATAAAAGTTAATTTTTGACTGCTATCTCATCTGTGGCCCAGGGCTGGAACTCTATAAACTCTAAAAATATGATCATTTTTGGAGTTTGCATTGCTTTATATTTCATTTTATTTATTTTTCTATTGTATGGAGTGGAAACCTGGACATTGAATAGGCGAGCGGAAAACAAATTGCTCTCCACAGTAATGGATTTTTGGAGACGCTCAGCAGGAACTTCTAGAAGATACAGAAAACAGAATGAAGACATAAGGGAAAAAATGGAAGTGAGAAAGACTATTATTAACACCATCAAAGAAAAGCGTCTAACATGGTATGGACATGTAAAACAGATGCAAGAAAACAGATATCCAAAGGCTATCCTGGAATCGATACCTCCTGGAAGAAGGAGAAGAGGAAGACCTAGGAGGACATGGATGGATGGAGTACGGGAGTGCGTGACAGCCCGAGGCTTAACCGACCAAGACACCTTGAACCGCACTTTATGGCAAAAAAAATTCCTAACAAGAAATGACTTGTAGGCTGAGGAAACCCATTGTAAATGGAAACACTCCTCTTGAAGAAGATTTATTTATTTTATTTATTATTATTTTTTTTTTTTTTTTGAAAATAAGGTGTCTTGGTACATTGGAGCAGAATTACATCTGCCAAGTTCAACCTTAACTGCAGCATTAATTTGCTGCTGTGTTTGTTAAAGGTGTTTAAGGTCTTAAAAGTGTTCAGTAAATCAAATGCGATGGACATCTTTATACTTAGTCAAAAGTTATACCCAGGAGGACAAAAATTTTAATAATTTTTTTAAAATTTGTATAATTTTCTGGGGAGCCAACAGTGTTCTCACCAGAAAATTTTGCCAGCCGGGTGGCATTATAAAGTTGCTGGGTGGGGAGGCATAATACTTCACAATATTATAAACTTTTCTGTTATTTATAAATGTGACTTAAGCGATCCATTGCAAAAATTAATTGCATAATTTAACATTACATTCTTGTGTCGCATTGACCTCAATTGCATCGTATGCTTGAATTAATGTTGATTGAGATCAGTATTAACACTTAAATTTTATTGTGGTGGTCAGTTAAATTCACTGGGTGGTGTGCCCATTTGATAGGTCCTGGGGAGAACACTGGCCAAAAAATCTCCCTCAATCCTGATACCGGTGTTATATAAACTTCCTTCCATGCATAATTTTTCTAGTGCTAAATAAACATTAATAAACAGGTTAAATGGAATTCAAAATAATTGTTCCTATGTGGTTACTTTTATTCATATTTGACCCATATTAAACTTACTGATAGTTAAACATTATGTAATTTGAATAGATCCCAGTTTTTCCTTAAACTAATTTTTTAAGCAATCCTTCTATATGGAAGATTACAAATGGTACAGAAGTGAACTGGCGAGCATGTAAAGGACATGAGGTGGCTTTTTCCATTGAGTCTACAGTACAGGAATTGGACATGAAAGAAGAAAGTAAGTTATTCCACTGTCCTTTGAAAATTTGCCAATAAACATTTCTTGTAGTGATATCTTTTTCATTGCATATTAAAGTTCTGTATAAATGTATGTATAAGTTAATCGTAGAATGCTGGCATTCTGATGGTCATTAATAGATTAACTAGAACTGCAGCCAGAGGTTGAAAGTGATTCTTGCACTGCTTCTTTTGGAACATGCAGCAGCTTGGAAAGCAAGATATCAGGGATTTGAAGTCCTACTGTAGATCATCATGGAATAAGTAGATACATGGGTTGTGTTAGGTAACGAAGAGTAAGAACAGATGCATGTAGAGGAACTCCCCAATTGATGTAATACTTGACTTAACACATTTGATTTTACGTAAGTTTTTGTTAGCCGGTGCAAACTGAAAAAAAATATGGAAACATATTTTGCATCTAGGGATAAATGGAGGTATTGTGAAAATATTATACTGTGAACCCAATAACCCATTGTTTTTTTTTTTTAATTCATTCCAAGTCCTTGGAATGAATTACAAAAATTAAATAGCTTAGTAATATAGCGAACTACAAATATTAAATAGCTTAGTAATACAGGGAAAATTTCGCTATATTACTAAGCTATTTATCTCTCAAAGGTCATATTTATAATCGAAATTGCACTACACTTTCATCGTTATCATATGTTCCTGTTATAAGAATCAATTTTGAACTTTGTAATATTTTTATAAAACATGTTTCTGGAGGTCACGACCAAAAAACAATAAAAACAATTTGCACTTTCTGATTTATTTCTCTTTTCTGTTAGCGCAATCTATTATAAATGGGTAGTAAACTCGATCTTATTGCATTTGTGATAATCCTGATAACTGGAATTCTGTGGATTTTTACGTTACTGTATTATGGTAAAATGAGTTCCCCTTCACTGAAATCTTCAATCATGTAAAAAACAAATTTTCAGAAACTTCTCTTCATTCATATTTATGTATTATAATCATGAAAGGAAAGGGACCAACAGAAAGTGCAAGTGCTGGCAGTGACAGGAAACAAAACAGAATTGATTTAGAAATGAAGATGAAAATGATTAAGAAGTATGATTATGATATAAGAAGCAGGACAAAGTTTGTCATCTATTGCAAGGGAATTAGGTCTCGTTGCTTCAACAGTGAATATTATTTTAAAGGACAGTGCGCATATAAAAGAACATGTCAAAATATCAACACACTTAAAATCAACAGTGTTCAGGTGCTATATCGAAGATGGAAAAGCTATTAATAATATGGAAATTCAGAAGCTAGTGTCCCCGAGTCCAATGGCCATTCAAGCAAAAGCAAGAAGTATTTATGAAGACATTAAGGATAAGTACGGTGAACCCCAACCCAAATTCGTGGCAAGCAATGGGTGGTTTAATAGGTTCAAGCATCGTGCTGGTTTAATAGGTTCAAGCATCGTGCTGGTTTCCAAAACATTGAAGTATGCAGTGAAGTCACTAGTACCGATTCTGCAGCTGCAAAGAAATTTTGTGATGTGTTGGAAAAAATTATTGATGAATGTGGCTGTTCAATGCAGCAAATTTTTAACATTGATGAGACTGCTCTGTGTTGGAAACAAATGCCTGATCGAACATACATTGCCAAAGAGGAAAAGACAATACCAGGTTTCAAGGCTTCAAAAGATAGGGTCACACTCTTGCTTGGAGCTAATGCATGGGAGATTACAGATTAATACCACTGCTTGTGTACCATTCTGGAAATCCTCGTACATTTAAGGGCATCAAAAAAGCCACCCTAACCATGCATTTCCGTTCGAACAAGAGAGCATGGATAACAATATCTCTCTCTAAATGTTGGTTTAAATGCTGCTTCATTCCTGAGGTTGAAAAATATTGTAAAGACAACGACGTTCCTTTCAAGATTTTTCTTCTATTAGATAATGCTCCTGGACATCCTATGCATCTAGATGATTTCAATTCGAACATGAGAGTCATATTTCTACCGACAAACACGACTTAACTTATCCAACCTACGAATCAGGGTGTTATTTCGAATTTAAAAGCATACTTTTAACTTGAGCACAACATTTGCTCAGGCATTGTCTGCAGTAGGCGGTGAGAAAAATTTTACGTTAAGAAACTTTTGGAAATCTTACAGTATTTACCATGCCATCTTAAACATTAATAAGGCCTGGGCAGAAATTATTAAAGTTGTTTAAATGGCGCATTGAAGAAAATATGCCTAGGGCACATAAGGCTTCGAAGGTTTTAAAAAAATTAATCATATGAAGAGGTTACAAATAAGATTGTAAAGGTTGCAGAGCTGCTTCAGTTGGAGGTCAATGCCAAAGATGTGGAGGAGTTAGAGAAAGAAGAGAAGGAATTTCTAACGAAGATCTTATTGACTTGCAAGCAGCAATAGTGAAAGAAGAAAATGCTGAAGAAGCTCAAGTGGAACCAAATGAGGAGCTGAAAGACTTCACCAGAGAGATGGCAGTGGCATTTCATGAAATTGCATTGGAAGTGGCGGGGTTTAAGAAGATGGATCCTGACAGCGAATGATTCTTAAAAGTTAACAGAGGGATGACTGATATGCTTGCTTGCTACAAAAAAAATCTACGGTGAAAAGAAAAAAGCCACTGTCCAGTCATCCATTAATATCTTCTTTCGTAAGGTTGAGTGGCCGACCCCTTCTGGTGCCTCGGTGGGCAGGAGCAGCAGTGCGTAGCACACGCTTCTTGATTAGACCGGGGTTCGAGCCCGTGACCACCAAATATGGAGGATGCGGAAAGGTCAGGGAATGACCACCACATATCCCCGGAGCAATATGGCCTTAGTTGCTAATGCTCCTAAAAAAAAAAAACCAAAACCAATAACCGACCCCTTTTAAATCTTTGACCAATATATGACCAATCAGATTCATTCCCTTCTTTTTAGAGTTTATATAAGTAAAGAAATCCCTGCTGTTTTTCTTAGCATCCTTTGCCAAAGATTTCTCGTAATCTGCCTTCGCCTGCCTAACCTCTTTTGTGACTTGATTACAGACTATCTTATATCTGTCATAGGCTTCTGTGTTGCCTGATAATTTATATGCATCCCATGCATTTTTCTTCTCTGTCACAAGTCTCATTAGTTAATTTGACAACCATTTAGGCCTAAACCTTGAACAATATTTCTTAATAGGTATGAAACTTTTAGTAGCTTCCACGATTAATTCCTTGAATGCTTTCCGCTTAGAATTTGCTGTTGGTAACATCATCAGTTGATCCAACTGTACAGAATTTAAAAACTGTCCGAGACCATTGTACTCACCTTTACGGAAGCAAAAACCCTTTCCTCTACCTGATGGTAATTATATCTTTAAGTAAACCTGATGGTAATTATATCTTTAAGTAAATCCCACATCAGTACACTGTGATCACTGTCACCTAGTGGTTCTTTTATCTGCAAATTCTTAATACACAAATGATCACTGCTGATAACCAGATCAAGAGTATTACCCTCTCTAGTTGCCTCTTGAACATGCTGCTGCAGAAAACAATCATCCAATAAAGTGTTACTAGTGTGCGAGTGACCAACCCACAAGTTCCAGTCAATATCTGGGAAGTTAAAATCCCCCATTATAAGACATTCTGATTTACTAGCCCACTCTATTTCTCTGTACAATTGTTCATTGTATTCATTCGAGTCATTGGGCCTATAACACACTCCTACTCTTATTTTTGCTTTCACAGTGCTTATGTCACACCAAACTGACTCAACAGTGCACTGTTCGTTTGTATCAACTGAATGCACTTTTTTGATTTTGTTTTTCTTAATTAATAGCGTAACACCTCCTCCCTTCCTATCCTGTCTGTCCTTTCTGTACACATTGTATGGCCGACCGGGCTAGCCGAGTGGGTAAAGTACCTGCCTGGCAACCCAAAGGTCGCGGGTTCGATTCCCGCCTCGGGCTTGGATCAAAGTACTGCAAAAACCTTGGGAGGTGCAATATAGCCACAGAAGCCGATGCGCCAATAACTACCAAATCAAACACATTGTATGTATTTCGCATCACCATAGTTAGGTGCATTATGGCCTTTGCTGTCCTTGTGCGGTAAAGCCTACATACAAACAACAAACTAACTGTACACATTGTACTCCTCAAATTCCAATTCTGCATTCCTACTATCTGTGTAACACCACGTCTCTGATATCCCAACAATATCCGCCTTTGATGTCTTGACCAGCACTTCAAATTCATCAAATTTATTTACTATACTTCTAGCATTGGTATACATGCACCTATTCTTATTCTTAGTTACCCTAACACATCCCATTTACCCACCTGTTTCACGATGACTGCCATCAGTCTCTGAAACCCCCAGCATTCCTTGCTCCAGGCCGTAGGATGGTTGCTTGCTAGAACAAACTTCCATCTGTCATTGTACAAGTTGACAGCTTAAATAAATTCAAGGCAGAACTAAACAAACATTTGGAGCAAATGGATTTGTGAAATGGGTAGGGGTTTTTTTTTTTTTTTTTGCTGTTGCTGTATAATTTGCTTTCTTGCTTCATATGCCTCTGGTAATGCTAATTTGGGAGAAAAACTTGTGTAATTAATTTTTTGAGAAATAATTCTATATTTTTACAGATCCTCCTTCAAAAGAAGAGTATGGCCTTTAAGGTGCTATAATGAGTCTGTGTAAGGTGTAATCCCTCCAGTCTTCTCGGGCTGTTCCTGTGACATTGAGCCTCCATTAAGTTATTGATATCACTGCAGGAAGTGAGATCTACTATAAAGAAAAACTATATTAAATCCTTTATTTGACAATTGCAATAACCAAATGTAGTTGTGTGTTGCGAGCGAGATTCATCAGTGTAATCTGGATCCAAAGAGTTGAACTTGACTTTTTGAAAGATTTGTCTTAAATCATGTCATATAGTTTCCCTTGAATGATCAAATGAGTCTCTCTCTCTCATCTGTATAAAATATTAATTAGACATTAAAAGTAAAAATGTAATCAGGCACTTTAAGAGAAATTTAAAAATTTACATGATATAACCTCATGGAAGGCAGCATATGGATTTCAAAAAATCAGCCCCCCCCCCATCTGAAATATATCTCGCCACTGTAGAACATGAAACTCTCCAACCATTTCCAGCTGTTATTAAACTCTACATCTGTTATCCTGATGATCTATTAATTGGAGACAAAATTACCATCGACAATCTCTCTATTAAGTTTAATTCAATACATCCCAGATTAAAATATACCCTGGAATTAGAAACGAATAACACAATTAATTTCCTCAACTTGCCTATATATAAAATGGGCAATAGACTAGGCACAAAAATCTATAGGAAATAAACACAGGCACTTTTATTCGCATCACCCCTTTTGTATAAAAAAATCTGTTCTTTATAATCAAGTTTTTAATGCCTTAAAATATTGCCGTTCGCAAGATGATTTGGCCTTTGAGTTAAAATACTTCATTGAAAAGTTAACAGTTAGGAATATCCAGTCAAATTAATTCAACAAACTATTCTAGCAGTCTAGGATAAAATTCATAACCCTAGCAATCCTGTTATAAAAATGCCTAACATTTCAAATACTCGTGTTGTCCTCCCTGACTATTTGTCAAATCGCCAGACGTTTACATCAAGTCTTTGCTAACACAGATATTTCCTTAATTTTCTCCACTTATAACAAATTAGGAACTCCCTTTAACAAATACAAAGAAACCCAAGTATACAAAACGGGAGATATTAATAATGTAGTTTGTCAGATTGCAACACGTGTTACATCGGGAGCATTACCAACAAATTTGGATCATCCAGTACCTCAAATACACATGCATACTACCATGTTAATAGTTTCCGAACACGTCAAGGACACACCGAGCTCTCTCAACACGTGCACACTCACAACCATAACCCCTCAATTGATGCTGCACTTACCATTATTAAATTAAATTCAAGCTATAAGCTCCTTCAAGACGAAACTCTCATAATAGAATGGTGCCTCCTCAACACCAAACTTCTGGCTTCCCTTTCACCAATTTGAAATCTCGCGTGCGTTAAAATACCATGTGTTCAGCCTAACATTTCAGGTACTTAAAGTTCATGCCGATTCTCTATCCTTCATTTCCTTAGTGCCAATTGAAGAATTTTTTTTAATGAAAGTCCATCGTTCATGACTATTGGCCTTATTCTCATTTAAACATAACTTTACAGTTTTACATTTTAAAACTGACAACTAAAGGATGACATGGTGCACCTCTTCCTCCTCTGAGCTTAATTTTAATTTTTAACCCAAGATTTTTAACTTATGATTTTAGTTTTTAATTTTTAATCCAAGACCTTCTCATACCCCTTTTTTTTATATATATATAATTCATGAAACTAAACTGATCATGAGGTGAGTGCCGGTTTTATTTAAGCTTTGACTAAAGTGCATATTTTCCATCTTAACTTTCAGCATTTTAAGCTCTTGCTATTTTTAATTATAGTATTAATAAAAGCCTAAATAAGGCCGTATAAATAAGGCCAAATGTGTTTATTCTTTGGCCTAATAAGGCCAAAGAATAAACACAATTTTAGCTGGCTATATTGATGCTGGGATTAAAACATCCATGTTTGCTGAGATCTAAATGGTGAAATATTACAATATATCCAAGATGGAAATAAAAAAAGTAAGAAAGCCACTTTTTAGCTGCCATTATTTTTTACTATACAGTAAACCCCTGCTATTCGCGTATTTGCGATCGCTGATTTAATATAAAATGAAATTTTAAAAAATGTGAATTTTAAAGCGCCGTGAATATTTTCTGCCATAAAAAAACATGGGCGTGGCTAAAATTATCTTTCCCGGTCAAAACAGCACTCAGTGGGTGGGGGGAGAGGGGTGACAAAATCGCGAGCGTGGATGTTTCTTGCTAATCCTTGGTTCAGTATGTGTTATGCACTTGTCATGGAAGGTTTCGTCGTTTGCTTTTAATTTATATGCTTATAAATTTATCAATTTATAAATTGATATGCTTACAAAAGTGATAAATCTACCGTTATGCATTGTAAAACAGACTTTTTCGAGTGCGTTAACGGAAGAAAGTGACTTTATTGTGGACAAGTTCTTTCTAACCCGTACAAAAATATGGCTACGAATAACAAGGGAAATGTGAAAAGATCAAAGGTGATGACATTAGCGAATAAAATTGAGTTATTAGACAAATTTTCTAATGGTGAAAGTGTCTCCTCAGTGGCAAAACATTATAAAATCAATGAGTCAACGGTACAATCAATAAAGAAATCGGAAGAAAAAATCCGCCGTAGTGTCCGTGAAAGCGCGCTAATTGCTTCAAAAATTTGCTCTGTAACTCGTGATGTTAAATTATAAAAAATGGAAAAATCTTTATATCTGTGGATAGAAGACCGAACTCAAAATAAAATTCTGTTAAGTTCACTCATCATTCGTGAAAAGACAAAACTCCTTTATCAACACTAGCAAAACTGGTGATAGCACTGGCGGGATAAGTTTTTTCGCTAGAAAAGGCGCTGGTTTGAAAGATTTGTTTGAAATTTCTAATAAATATTACATTTATATTAAACTGTTTCTTATTTGCATTTCACTATGTACTTTCTATGTACATAGTCATATTATGAAGGTATATAATACGTACATAGACAAAATTTTAGACTAGTTTTTCTTATATATTACATACTTTGGAATGGAACCCCTTTATTACTATGGGAGCCATAACTCAGTATTCGCGTTTTCGGTATTCGTGACATTTCTCAGGAACGTAACCCCCGCGAATAGCGGGGGTTTACTGTACTAGTAAAGATTCTAAATGATCTAAATAATCTAATTTTATGCAGGTGTAAGGGCATTGTAGTCTTCTTGGTGGTTGCCATACTGGAGTTGGAGTCAGTAATAGGCTATACTCTCTGGCATCAGGCACATTTTATATCAGCTGGTATATAAGCACAACAGTTAAAAGTGTGCATTTTTTGTGGCATTGTAGGGCTTTATTTTTTGGAATGTGCATATCATTTTCATATATTTTACCCCAGTTAGGATAAAACCAGTATCACAAGCTTGGTTCCTAAATTTTGGATATCCCAATATAGAACCAAAAACTTAAACAATTTTAGAAAATTGTTTAGGAAGCCCATGATAACTCCTGTCTCAAGTTAACTTGTACTAATTACATTATCTTTTGAAATAAGTTGTGTATAAGCTTTGCTTTAAAATGCTGTAAATCCATTATTTCATTTTTTAAATAAATATAGTTTCAAATTGTCATTTCTAACATCTTTCCCTCTCTATGGGGGGGGGGGTCATATTTTTTTTACATTGACTATAATTAGACTCAGTCTTCTTTTTAGATGAATACATCCTAAATTTTAGCTGCTGACCTTATATGACCAAAAATATTCAGAGATATGTATGGGTAGTTGCAAACAAGGATTTTAATTGAAAAACTTAATAATACTGCCTCAAATCTTCTGGGCTTGCTTTCTACAAATATGTGATAGACGGTGGCTGGAATTCACCTCCATTCTACCTGTAAAGCAGTTGCTAGAGCTGATTTGGAAAAATACTGTTTTGGCTCCATTGTTTCAATTCATCCCACAGGTGCTCAGTTGGAATTGAGCCCTGGGATCTGAGTCAGGCAGTCAAACATTTCAAAGTCATGGTCTACAAGCCAATCCTTTGGCCCTTTCTTTTTGATATATGTTGTCATTCTGATACTGACAGGGCCCATTTGTGCCATACTGCCACTGTGGGAGTAGTTTTGTAGTTTATTATTATTAATAGCCTTATGGTGCAAGGAAGCCTGGGGCTTTGCTGCACCAGCCAAAAAAAAAAATTCCACATTACCCTGGGGGGGGGAAAGAGTCAAAAGTAGAAGGGAATCACCAAGAAAGCAAGAAAGAGAAGAATGATGATATCCAGCTGTCCAAAACATCCAAGTAGGTCACATACTTCCTGATTTTGTGCACTGCCATTAACAAATCAAACTGAAACTGAAAAAAATTTTTTTTTGCACTTACTGACTAACCAATGTTATTAGTAGCTGATAATATTTGTTATGCATGGTGTGATTTCATATAACTGCATTCTTGTTGAGGTGATCCTGTATTACTTTTTATTTTATTTTATTTTATTTTTTAATGCCTACTTCATTATTTTCCCTGGCACAGACATCAAGCTAACGTGTCTGTGACTATTCACTTTGTCCTTTGTTTCCCCCATTTTTGAATAGGAGAGACATTTACACATCTCTGGACTGCAGAGATGTGTAAATTCCTTGAATCCAAGGATGTTCTCATATGTTTAACAGTGTTATATGTTATTTAAGAGTGTTATCATTTTCTTTAATCATGCGTAAGGAAATAAGTTTCAAATTATTTAAGAAATTTCTGTTTTATATCTTATGATATATAAATAATATATATAAATTATTTCTCAACTTAGATATTTCTACTCTTCTCTGCTATTTGGATCTCCATTTTCCTTGGATAGAATTGCTACAACCAGTTTATAGAACCTGCACTATCAGGTGTTATGGAGGACCTGAACAATTAAAATCAGTTGCAAGAAAGGTAAATATTGCACACTGTTTTAAAAAAAAAAAAAAAAAAAAGCTCAGTAATATTATAATACTTTGTCATTCTCCTGAATGTCAATTTGTTATTTATATTTAGCATTTTTCATTTGTTTATTGCTTGCTTGCCTTCTTTTTTTAATTCAGTTCTACACTTTTCGCTTTAATAATAAAATATAATAAAAACACAGTAGTATTCTTTTTAGGCACATCATCAATTTAGGCCATATTGTTGAAGTGTGTATTATGTCTGTAGAAGCATGTGTTTGCATGCCAATTTGTATGCTGTGTTAATCCTACTCCACTTCTGAGACTGGCTAACTACAGTTCTGAAAAGTAAAATGTTCAAAGCAGAAAGTAAGGGTACGTTTAAACTGGCTTCAAAACATCTACAAGTTTGTAAATGTCAGCATGTGTGAACAGTGGTGAAAAGTTGAGTTTTTTTTATGGTAATTTGTTATTGATTGTTGAAGTAGCCAGCAGTAGCAGCAGCACTGCTGTAGTATAAATTGAAATGGCTAAATACACTGCTACAAAAAGAGCAAGCTGCATTTTTGGAGGGAAAAAATGAAGCCTAATGATACAAGTTAAGTGAAATTTTCATCATATGACTTAGCATTAGTATTTGGAAAAGGATGCAAAAAAGCAAGCTTATACAGTGTCAGCAAATAAAAAGAAAAAAAAAAAAAAAATCCCATTTTAACAATCCATTGCCTACAACAGTTTGTCCAGTTCCTCCTTGTATCCATTCACCTCCACAACAGATGGAAGCTCACTCCAGCAATCAACTGGCAAAATGCAAACTTCCACACTGCAACCATCTCTCCTCAATCTGAATTCATGTCCCTACATGTGTGGGCAGTCCAAGCAAAAGGAAAAATGTCCCACTAACACCGAAACCATTCAAAGCCCTAAACACCTCAACCAGACCACCTTGCAGGTGTCTAGTCTGCAGACGTTGCAGCATAAACCGAAGTCTCCTGCCCCCAGAAAGAGCATCCCCTGCCAATCTTATTGCTCCCCTGCATGTCCTTCAGCAGTTCCATATCCTTCTCAAAATGAGGCCTTCAGACCTGTATGCAGCACCCAAGATGTGGCCGTACCACCACCCCACACAATGAAACAGTCACCTCCCTATCCTTGCCAGCAAAACTCTTGCATATCACTAGCAAAACCCCATGAGGTACCCTGGCAACCCTGTCTGCACCACTCACAGAACCTCTGTACAGTCGGGAACTCTGACTGCGGAACCACCACTGGGTCTTTCCACCGTCAACCGCATGCTGAGTGTAGTACCACAAAGTTGGTATATCAATCTCACCTCTATAGATCCTTGCTTATGTGGTTGCAACAATGACTGGCAATATGTGATTTATTCTTGTTCGATCTACCAAGACCTTTGGCAACAAATCTCAGCTTTTCCCATCACTTTGCTCCTGGAAATGAATATAATTTAATCGCAAATAAGGAAACTTCTAAAATCTTCCTTTAATTTGTCAAAGAAATTGTAGATGGTGCCAGCTAACTGGCTTTCTCTCTATCAGGATATCCGCCCCCACCTTGTAACTCTATGCAGTCTTTTATGATATAGTTACCTGCCTTTGACAGAACCCATCATCTCTTTGACAATATGTAGGTTTTCCTCCCTCGTATGATTCTGACATTAATCCAGCTGAGTTTCCTATTTTGCTCTGTATCTTCTAGTTCATCCTGGCTAGGTCCATCTTGAATTTCATTGCGCAGCAATGGCTACCTGGCTATGCCTTCCTGATTGTCACTTGACAAGAGTTTTGATTGTAAACTACAACTAGGCTACACAACACTGGCTGTCAATTGAATCTACCTGTATCTCACTTCTCCATTCAGTATTTCTGACTGTCCTTTTTAGACATGACTTTTTTTATTTTATTTTATATCATTATTTTCTTTTTTATTTATTTATTATTTCTCTTTTCCCCGCTGGTACCAGTGGTATGAGAGTGCTGGCATCCACTGGACCTGATTTTCCTCAAGTGAATGTGGGATTTTAGTCTTCTCATTTTCATTAGACAGTATACATATTGTTGTGACCCATCTCATCATAGCACACATCCATGCCATGAGGATGTGCGCTCCCTAGCACACATCCTCATGGCATGGATGTGTGCTAGGGAGCAGCCTTCCCTGGTGATTGCTGCTCGTAGAAGCTGTGTGGCCAGAAACAAGAACACAGAAAAACATGCTATGTAGACCTAACACCATACTAATTTCTGTACATTTTACAGAGTTCCGTGTTCATCATATGTACCATTGCAGAGTTGAACTAACATTTAGGTGCCTCCCAACATTAGAAACATAACATGTCCACAAGTCCAACACCTTTAGAATTATTTCTAACCCAGCACTGATCACACTCTAGTTTGTTGCAGTGGGGAATTGTGGCATCTGACAGGTGACAAATTTTGTTTTTTTATTTATAGAAAAAGTGTTTGGATTTTTTGGATTCTGTTTGTAGTATACCAGTATATCACATTTTCTTAATAATATACCAATGTATCATCTTTTCTTAACATAGTTATTATATCCAACTTTATTTAAATATTTATAAAGATTTAAAATTTTTAAAAATAAAAATTTATAAAGATTTAAAAAATGCTGTGCATTTTACAGTGCAGATGATGGTTAAGAGCATCATCTAAAATGTAAACAGGAACCCATTAAGCACTTTGATTTTTGATTTGATAAAATCATTAACCTTACAAGATTTCAAAACTGAATAAGTGTGTATATTTCTGC
The DNA here is from genome assembly GCF_048544385.1 of Mastigoproctus giganteus. Classification (NCBI taxonomy): domain Eukaryota; kingdom Metazoa; phylum Arthropoda; class Arachnida; order Uropygi; family Thelyphonidae; genus Mastigoproctus; species Mastigoproctus giganteus. Next base: position 57,394,979 of record NC_143581.1, on the reverse strand, counting down.
TTATATATTACACTATTACATATGTGTATATAACGATATAAAGACACTCTATAAACTTACTGTATAAAAAAATTCACTCGTTTCTTATTTAAAAAAAAAAACAAAAGGTATTGAAAAACTGGAGGGCTTTTCACATCCAAAACTCTTCATGAAAATAATCACAAGAAGGATTGCAGCTCTTCTGAGAGTTCCCATGTTTTTATGATTACTTGTTTTCAGCTAATTTTTCTGGGAATGCCCTAAAATATTCCCTATCAAAGCTGAGCTGTGTTTTATTTAGAAGGTTAGAAGTTATGTAGGTTAGAGAATACAACTACTTTGTTTCCTTGAACTAGAGTGGCATGGATATTACTTTCATTTAATTTAGTTTTATATGTTGCTATCTCCAGGAAACGAACTAAACTAATGATGCCACTCCTAGGAAACAAAGAGAGAAGAATGGCAATCTTTCAATGCATTGAGAAATGGGAGCATCACCTCTGAAACTCCACATGACTAAGAAAACTGAAAGTTGAAAAAAGGGGGGGGGGGGTTGCAGTGCATCTGTCTCCTTCTCTCATGCAATTCCCTGTGAAAACCATAAAATATCACTTTAAAAACAGCTTGAGTAAAAAATCTATGCTTAGGAAGATGGAGATAGTTTCGGTCATTAATCTTTAAACAGCAAAAAACACGCACTTGAGAGGTCATGCATGTGATCACTGCTGGTTTTAACTTATTTGTCCATCACAGACTTGCCATTGACTCATGCACACTTCACCATACTGTTTGGATGAATATCAAACAGGTTTATCCCTTCTGCATTCAAAAATTGGATTATATATCACATCTGTAACTTGTTGCATGACTGCAATGGCCATCAATTTAAATTTCAATGAAATTTTCAAGTTGATGTCACCCTCAATGAAAGGTATTGAGATTTACAGCTGAGATTTGATTTTGAAAATTTGTTAGTTATTACACAAAAAGTAAAAATATAGGGTCAAGTTAAACCCAGTCTTGATAATATTAAAATGTGAAAAACATGAATTTAAAATTAGGGCACACCTCTTTCATCCTTTTGAAATCCATCTCAATACTTTGACACCACGTCCAGTCATTCTCTAGCTTTGTGTCACAGAAGTACACGTGCCTATTTGCCAGTGCTTAGGGCACAGCCTCAAATATCAAGTCTCCCTCCATCACCACATGGCATACAAACCAAATAAACACACAGTGATCAACAGAACAGGGACAATAACATAGTAATTATACAGCCAAAAGAAAGAGGAACAGTGCAGACAAGTGAGGATGTGAAAATGCTCTGATGTAGCTTCGACCTGACTTCAAACAAGTTAAGGCCAAAAATGTCAGAAAGATTAGGAATACAGCTGTCCTAATTGAAACAGCCACCAAAGAAGAAGCCATGGAAATCAAAACTCAACCAGAAGTGCAAAACCTAGGAACTTCTGTTGAAGCACCCAAAGAAGGGGGTCCTCTTTAATAATTTTTGATATTGAAAAAAATGGCAGCAAATTAGGAAGTCATGACAGCGTTCTAACAATAGAGGAAATGGCTAAGTAATTTGCCCTGAAATGAAAAACCAAATCCAGATCCCCAAATCTGTGTAACATAATTGTAGACATCTCCCTGGAGCATACTAAAGAACCAAGATAGAATTTGTGCAGGCTGGATCTCCCACAGATTTAGGAAACACTTCATTCTAACAGTCTTTTCACTGCATGTGGTATAGCCACACATCACAATCCAGTTACAACAACAGGACAGCCCATTCAAACACTGCACAGTCATTGGGCATGATTATAAAGCCTGTGAAAACAGTCACAAGCAGAGTTCGCAGCATGCAAGCAAGGCTTGAACACAACCACTTCCATCTGGGGCACCAAGTACCCCACATATCTTAAACTAGTCAATCAGTTAAGGGTAAAAAAAAAAAACTATGGCCCAGAACCATAACTCGTATACTAATCCAATTCATATACTAATCGTTATTCAACCATGGCAGCTCCCCAGGGAGGGCATGCGAGAGATTAACAAGAAACAAAAATATTTTGGAACAATTGAAACATTTTTTTACTTAACCATATTCTGTAATAATTACACTATTGCCATTATTAAGGTAAGTGATGATTCATCAGAATTAATGATTTATCCTATTTTTTACTGAAGCTTGTTTTGTATTGTCGTGTATACACTATTGCAATTTAAGTGATGATTTCATCTGAAGTGCTGCATTGAAGTGTCAAGTGTCTTATACGCACATTCCGTTTTTGGATTAATTAAATTTGATTAAAAATTTTGACATTCTGATTGAGATGGTATATATTTTTGAAAAATTTATAAAAAAAAATGATTTTTTAGAACCTATAGTACCGTGCATGGGTTGGAGGTTGAGAAGATGAGAGAAGGTATTTGTTGACATTACACTTGAACTTCTGTAGTGTAATTTTCAGAAAATACGTATGAAGGAAAGTTGTTCCAGAAAACGGCAGTTGGATGAATAAACGAGGAAGATGAAAAGTTGGTTCTGTGAGTTGGAAGTTGTACAGTAAATGGATGTTGGTTGGTGGCGTCACGTGTTTGAACTGTTTTTGAAAGAGAGTGCGGAGAATTAGAGAAGCAAATTCATATCACTGCCCATGGAAGTATCTGTAGAAAAGGCATGCAGCAGAAACAGAACGTCTATGAGACAGTGAGTGGAAAGACTTTTAGAGAGGAGTCATTAATTAACCTAACTGTCCTCTTCTGAATGGAATCTAGAAGCCTGAGAGAGGTTTTGGGGGCACCGCCCCAGATGTGGGAACAATATTCCATGGTAGGGCGGATTTGCGATTTGTACAGAGTGAACGGCTGTTTGGAAGAAAAGTAACCCCAAGAACGAAAGAGAAAACCAAGTTTTTTAGATGCAGAGGAAGGAATATAAATATATATATATACATATATTTTTTTTTTTTTATGTAAACCCCAAACACGAGAGGAATTAGAACCTATAGTACTTAGTACCGTGCTTTGGTTGGAGGTTGAGAAGACGAAAGAAGATATTTGTTGACACTGGACTTGAACTTCTGTAGACTGTAACTTTCAGGAAATACGTATGAAGGAAGGTTGTTCCAGAAAACAGCAGTTGAATGAATAACTGAGGAAGATGAAAAGTTGGTTCTGTGAGTTTGAAATTGGACAGTAAATGGATGCTGGAAGCACGTGTTCGAACTGTTTTGAAAGAGAGAGCAGGAATTAATTATAGAAGCTAATTGAGAAGAACAGTGGTTGTCTTTGCCCCACTGGAGAATTACCTGGAGATTGGCATTTAAGGAATTAGTAACAAATTTTCGAGAAGTTGAAGCTGATTGAACAGGGCAAGGTTTCTCAAAATGGAAAGTGGAATACAATGTGTTATCATCGGCAAAACTATGGATAGGATTTCCAGTCAATGGAAGAAGGTCATTAATATACTAGAGGAAAAGAGTGGGGGAAAGAACTGAATCTTGGGGGACACTGGCAGTAGTGGAAGAGTTAGAAGACAGAGAGCCATCTGCCATCAACCTCAGTGAGCGATCAGAGAGAAAACTGAATAACCAATTACAAAAAACGGTTGGCAAACCATAAGATGGAAGCTTCTTTAGAAGACCTTTATGCCAAACATGATCGAAAGCCTTTGAGATGTCAAGAGCAACTTCTTGTGTTTCACCGAACTTTTCCATTGAATTTGTCCATAAATGAGTAACATAAGCCAGAATATCACCAGTGGATCGACACTGACGGAATGCATACTGGCGATTGTTGATCAGACGGAAGGTTTCTAGATAGTTTAAGAGTTGGCAGTTAATTGATTTCTCCATTACTTTAGAAAAAGTAGAAGTAATTGCAATGGGGTGATAATTAGATGGGAGTGATTTATCACCCTTTTTTTAGGAACTGACTAGATATGAGCTAATTTCCAAGCAGAAGGAAGAACACCTTTGGAATAAGAAAGTGAAAAAAGGTGGCAAAGAACAGGAGTAAATTCAGGAGCACAGGTTTTAAGAACAAGTGGAGAAATACCATCGTGACCTGGAGCTTTCTTAGCATCAAGATTCATCAAAATCATAATGACATCCTTTTGACGGAAGACCACAGGAGGCATTGAATGGCGGGAGGTGTTTTACCAAGATCATTAATACATGAGTTGGAAGAAAAATGGAATGCTAGCAGGTCAGCTTTATCCTTAGCTGATGTGACAACAGAACCATCTGGTTTGTACAGAGGTGGGAGTAGAGATGGGCAAAAGTTGCGCCAATAGCTTTGGCAAGAGACCAGAATGCTCAGCTACCATTAGGGCAAGAAGCAAGTTTTCTACTCTTAGCCTGTTCAAAATCTAGTTTGGACTGATTAATAACTGCTTTACAATTGTTGCGAGCTTTGGTGTAGGCAAAAAATGAATCTGAAGAAATGGAAACAAGCCAATTATGATATGCAACATTCTTCTTCTGAACAGCCTTAGCACATTTATTGGAAAACCAAGTTTTAGATAAAGGATGAGATTTTAAAGTGGAGTGTGGGATAACGGATTCCATTCCTGCAAGAATAATTTCACTGACACGATCTGAGCAAATGTTGACATCAGAAGTTTTGAAAAAGTAATCTGACCAAGGAAAAGAAGAAAAGAAGTCTCACAGGTCATCCCATTTTGCATTCTTGTAATGCCAAACAACACGAGGTTGGGAATAGCCATGAGATAAAGGTTCCATTGGAGAAGAGACAATCACCAGGTTGTGATCTGAGGTGCCTAAAGGACCTCTCACTTCGACTGTTTACTTAGAAGGATTGTTTGTGAGAAAAAGATCAAGTGTGTTGGGTGTATGGTTAGGATTGTCCGGTATTCTTGTAGGGAAATGAACAATTTGTGCGAGGTCATTAGTAATTGCAAAGGCCTCAGCATCTCGACCAGCTGAGTCTGTGTGACTAGAAAATGGAAGTCAGCTGGAGTTGTGAACATTAAAATCACCAAGAAAATTACCACCCTTATAGAAAAGTTGGACTGGAGAAAGTCAAGTTGCAAAGAGAGGAAGTTAAAGAGCTCCAAGTGATTAGTGGAGTTGGGAGAACGGGAAGTTTATGCCTTCCTGTATGCTTTTCAGTATAAAATTTGGAACTTCAAAATTTTCAACTGCTCTCTCATCCTCTGAATTGATTTGGTTTACCCCCCATGCAATTTCTGCCAGTAATTCTTGAATGTCTTCAGTAGTCATATTATTAAAACCTTCCCCTCCTGCCGACTTAGCAAGTTCTACTATTGCATCGATTCAGTTTTCTGCTGATTTGACCATTTTTCCTGAATGAACTGCCTCTAGCCATACATTTTTCCAACATGCATTTAATGTTAACGGTTTTACTTCTTTGAGCGATAAAGCTATGATTCTGATACAATCCACAATTGAAAAATTTTTCCATGCCTCTATCAGTTCAATAGATTTTGAATCAATTTTTTTTTCTAAAATCCACTATCAAGATTTTCTGATGTAATGAGTTTTGAGGGTAGATATAATGCCTTGATCAAATGGCTGAAATAAAGAAGCTGTATAAGGTGGTAGGAACATTTCTTCAATATTTAGATGACTTAAACCTTTTGGATTGCCTGGTTCGTTATCCAATAGTAATAAAACTTTGAAATCTAGATTTTTCCGCTTTAATAAATAACAAAGAACACAGCAAGCACAAGTTGCAACAAACACAATATGCTCAAGTGAGATACAGAGTAATGAGTTTCTGAAAATTTATTTATGTATTTTATATGATTGAATATTTCATTGAAGGGGAAACACATTTCACCATAATAATGTGAAGACCCAGAATTCCAGCTATCAGAACTATTGCAAATGCAATTAGATCGAGTTTACTCCCTGATTATAATTGATTGCACTAACAGAAAAGCCCGATAAACTGGAAACTGCCAATTATTTTTATTGTTTTATGGTAGTAGTGACCTCAAGAATTTATTTAAGATATCAACTTACACAATGACAGATGGAAGTTTGTTCCAGCAATTAACCACCCGCTGACTAAAGGCAAATTTCTGCACATCTGTTCTACAACTGTCTTTCCTCAATTTGAATTTATGACCCTCAGGTTCGTAATCTGTGCAAGAGGAAGAATCTCATCAGAATTGAGTTTGTTCGACCCATTCAAGGCCTTATATACTTCACTCAGATCAACTTGCAGGTGCCCAGTCTCCAGACGCTGCAATTTGCGGAACATAAGCTTTTCTTCGTAAGAGCACTCCTTTGTTCCCTTCACCAATCTTCTTGCTCTTCTCTGTACATGCTCAAGCAGTTCTACATCCTTCCCAAAATGAGGCCTGCAGACCTGTACACAGTACTCAAGGCATGGCCTGATCATTGCCTTATACAAAGGGATAATCACCTCCTTTTCCCTGCTAGAAAAATTCCTGTGTATCATTGACAATACTTGACGATCTGCTCTGGCAGCCTGTCTGCATTGCTCAGAAAACTTCATATCTGACTGCCTACCCAATTTCACCCAGGTCTTCATTTTCTACCACCCTAAGTAGTACCACACAGTTGGTACATTCCTCTAGGGTTACTTCTACCCATATGCAGTACTTTGCATTTGTGAATGTTAAACTTCAGTTGCCAATTCTCAGCCCGTCTGCCCAAGTTTTCTAGTTCCTCTTGAAGTAGCACAACTGCTGTAGATGTCTTCATCTGAAATCTTTCTTGATTTCTGCACAAACACTGTCAATCCAGTCATTTGCCATTATTGGATCTGCAGATTAAAATTCTCCACTAATTTTTGCATAAACAATGTTTTGTCGGTGTTTAAATCGATCCAGCAATTGTACTTACACACAAAATCGTCAGGTCCAAATTGTTTCAGGAAATTTCTTAACTGAGATTTCCTGACTTTTGAGATTTCAAAAGCGTGGGGGAGGATGAGTAGGCGAAAGGAAGAGAAGCAGAACAGAAGGAAAATTCCTGCTCCCTCGTATATCACTAATGGTTTGGGAATTTGAAAATCTAGGGTCATTTAAAGATCATTTAGAGCAGCTATTTCCAAACTGGGAGGCGTGCCTCCCCGGGGAGATGCGGACTAGTACAAAAGGAGGTGCGAAAAGTTTAACAGAAACCTAATTTTCATAACATAACATATATAAATAAAAATATATATACATATAAATAAATAATCATAAAGGTAAAAGGTAAAGTGCAGCCATTATCAACCCACTGCAGGATGGAAGCCTCCTGAACAATTCATGCTGAGGGAAATGGACTATAATCTACCACGCTGGTCCAGTGCGGGTTGGCAGATTGACCGTATTCAGCAGTCAGGGGTTTGAACCCCGGTCTACTCAAAGAGCATGTACTACTGCACTCCCGCTCCTGACCACTTGGCTATGGAGGTACCTAACATAACATTAAATTTTATAACCTATTTTTTTAAAGCATTTACCACCACCTATCTCACTCTAACTTCAATATAAACATGAGATAAACATTTATTTGGAAAAAAAAATTATATTTTGCTGAAATGGATTGATGAATTATGATTGATATGAGGTAATGTAATATGTATAATTTAGTGCGTACTATGTATGACATATATAGGTAGATTGCATAGTATAGCAATAACAGCATGGTTGAAAATATGGTTTCAGCAGTGTGCGATTGTGTTTTTTATTGTTTTTGGTGTGATTACTTACTGATAATAATTGTTAGTAATTTAGAAGTTGTATTTTTTAAGAATATAAATTTAATCCTAATATTTTTAGATGAATGGATAAATTTTTGACTGGTTACAAGAGAAAATCCACTAATAATGAAGATATTGATGCTGGTACAAGTAAAGGTAGTGGGAATACAAGCAACAGGGAACAAGGAGGTAGAACTCCCAAGACAAGAAAATACGATTCATCCTATTTATCATTAGGATTCACAAGTGTTATTATAGATGGCTTGGAAAAACCAATGTGTTTTTTTGTACGACCTGGTCTCATACTATCTGGCCGCAGATAGTATGAGACCAGGCACCTTAAAACCATGCATTCTGAATACGTTGGTAAGCCCATAGAATTTTTTCAAAGAAAATTAGATGAGTTTAATAAACAAAAGCAAACGTTCAAAAAAATAGTTTCTGTTCCATCAAATGCATTGCTAGCATCGCACCAAGTTTCTTACAGAATTGCGAAATGTAAAAAAGCACACACAATAGGAGAAACTCTAGTTTTGCCAACAGCTATTGATATGGTTAAAATAATGTTCGGCGAATCATATGCGAAACAGTTGCGACAAATACCGCTTGCTGATAATACAGTTGGCAGAAGAAGCGATGTATATCTGAAGTTCTTTGCGATCAGTTAGTTTCTGTACTGCGTACTTAGAAATTCGCCATACAAGTAGATGAGGCAACTGATGTAGCTAAAGATGCTCATTTAATTGCATATGTTGCAGAAACTAATATAATGGAAGATTTATTTTTTTGCAACCCCATTCCTGGAAAGGCCACATCCAGTGAAATTTTTAATATAATTCGCACTTTTTTTGATGAGAACGACATAAAGTGGAATAACTGCATTGGACTCTACTGATGGAGCACCGTCAGTGTCAGGACACAAGGCAGGTCTTCAAGCATTAGTTAAAAGGAAAGCACACAAAGTTATCTGGTTGCACTGCATGCTTCACAGAGCAGCTCTTGTGTCAAAAAATATGAGTGAGGAACTTAACAACATTTTTAAAAAAGTTACGAAAGTTATAAACTACGTAAAAAAAACAGTTCTTTAAAAGTTAGGTTGTTTACAAAGACGTGTGAAGATATGGAAGCTAATTATACCTCACTTCTATACTATTGTGAAGTGAGCTGGCTATCTTGTGCAAAAGTGATTCAAAGGGTGTTTGAACTCAAAGAAAAGATTGCAATTTTTCTTGATGAAAATCATAATGAAGAGGCAAATTTATTTAGGAATGATAACTTTATTGTTAAACTTGCCTATTTGGTTGAAATTTTTGGAAAATTGAGTGTTTTGAATAAATCAATGCAAGTACCACAAATGCATTCACTGATTCTAAAAGACAAAGTGAAAGCATTTATAAAAAAATTGGAGCTATGGAAATCAAATTTACAAAAAAATAAGTTCGTTTCCACTTTTAAATGATTTCTGCACCCTAGAAATTGAAACCCTAGTTCAGTTTTGGTTGAATCGAAGTGAAGAATATAATACTTTGTCAAGCAAAGCACTGCAAGTACTGCTGCCATTCATAATATATTTATGTGAAACGGGATTTTCTGCATTACCTGCAATGAAATCCAAATATCGAGCCAGTTTAGTAGTAGAAAAAGAGCTACGAGTAGCACTCTCCTCAGTGACACCTAGATTTGATAAACTTTGTGCTAATAAACAAGCACATCCATTGCATTAAAAATAAATTATTTAAAAATGAATATATAGTAAAACCTTGTTATTATTCTGTCAATTATGTTTTTTTTTTTTTCATTTTTTGTATTAATACATTTTTTACCATTTAAAAATGTCTGTATTTTATGAAATAAAGGGGGGGGAGGCACAAAGATTAGACTTTTTTTTAAAGAGGGCTTAGTAACATAAAGTTTGGAAACCACTGCATTAATGTTTTTTAGGAATAAAATAATATCCGGATTATTATTTCATGTATTAATTATTGTATTAAAAAGAAAATGCATAATTATGGATGTTTTACTTCAAGGGAGGCGCTGAGAAAATTTTACAGGTCAAGGGAGGCGTGGGCTCAAAGTTTGAGAAATGCTGATTTAGAGGAAAGAATATGAAAGTTTCCACTCAGAAATCTGGGTGTGTGATTACCTGTCTCCGTTAGTAGAGGTCCTGAATTTGGGGGGGAGCTGTTATATTTTGTTATTAAATTTGAACTTATAGAATATTTGTTTTAAATCCCACTCCTCTGAAATTATTATTCATCTATGTATGTTTATTGATTTGTGTGTTCATCTTACTGGTTTCTAGCTTAAATTTTGTCTTGTTTGGTCCTTGAGGTTGTTGCAAATATTCTCTCAGATATGCCAGATAAGCTGTACTTGCTACCTGGGTGTCTAAAACGCTGATGGAACTGATATTCGGGTGACACTCAAGTCAAGTGGACCCAAGTTCGGTGGGCTCCTCCATAGCCAGGTGGGAAGGAGCAGCAGTGCGTAGCACACGCTTCTTGATTAGACCGGGGTTCGAGCCCGTCACCACCAAATACGGAGGATGCGGAAAGGTCAGGGAATGACCGCCGCATATCCCGGAGCAATATGGCCTTAGTTGCTAATGCTCCTAAAAACCAAATAACAAACAAACAAACCAACTTCGGTGAAGTCCGGACAGTCTGTGACAGCCAAATCCTCTGCTTGCACTTTCACGATGGTGGGACTGTTAATAATTCTGGGTATAACCCCAATGCACTAGCACACTGTGTGTAACCACCCAGGTGTGAACCAATGTAAGCAGGGGTTGAGGTGTGTTGCCCTCACCACATGGAGAAATGCCGCCCCTCTGTATTACCTGGCAATACTAGGTGGTAGATGACTCTCATCAACTGGTGCAATACCACCACTTTGTTTTTCGGAAACTTGAAGTGGTGAAACCCATGTTTAGTCTCCAGAGCTAAGTTCCAGTCAACCCTTCCCTATCTCTTCCATCATGCAGTATGACTGATGACTTTTGAGGTTATGATGAACATCATGGTGAGATCCAATCTTCCTTACATTTTGAGGGTACATCTCTAAAATGGTGTCTGCAGGCTGGCTGCTAGTCAGTACACCGGACTAAACCTATTAGTAACTCTCTAGGAGACTTCTGGATTAGCTAGTGTATAATCTTGCTACCTGTACACTGCCAGATAGTGACTGGAGGGAGTCTGAGTAGTGTGTTTGTGGGGGGGGGGGGTATTGTGTAAGCCACATTATGTCAAGGATCTGGGTATATTCTTATCCCAAAATTTCATTACTTTATACTGCATGTCCCCTCCACTTTTTCTTACTATTGAAAACAAAATGAATTGTCACACTAATAGAGTAAGCTTATATGCAAAAAGATCTAAACCTCCCAAATACTTCCTAGTTCATTTCATAAATATACGTGGTCTCAGTTCTAATCTCAACAATGTCCATTTCTACTTGTAGTCTCAGTTATCACTGTATGATTCCTTTCGCCTCAAAGGTGTTACTTTTGCATATGTCCGTCCCTGTATTCCCTGTCAGAGACTTGGTAATTTGGAATCTCCTCTTTTCGATCTTCTTTGGCTTATAATCTCTCTTCTTCATTCTGTCAAATTCATCTGTTGTCTGTACCGTTCTCCCAACTGCACTAATCTCTTGGAGCTCTTCGACTTCCTCTCTTTGCAACTTGACTTTCTCTAGTCCAAATTTCCTAACTGTGAGGTAATTTTCCTTGGTGATTTTAATGTTCACAACTCCAGCTGGCTTCTGTTTTCTAGTCACACCGACCCAGCTGGTCGAGATGCTGAGGCTTTTGCAATTACTAATGACCTTGCATAGATTGTTCATTTACCTAGGGCGCCTCCATAGCCAGGTGGGCAGGAGCAGCAGTACGTAGCACACTCTTCTTGATTAGATCAGGGTTCGAGCCCGTGACCACCAAATACGGAGGATGCGGAAAGGTCAGGGAATGACAACCGCATATTCCCGGACCAATATGGCCTTAGTTGCTAATGCTCCTAAAAACCAAATAACAACATCATTTACCTAGGATACTGGACAATCCTAACCATACAGCCAACAGGCTTGACCTTTTTCTCACAAACAACCCTTCTAAGTACACGGTCGAAGTGAGTGGTCCTTTAGGCAGCTCAGATCACAACTTGGTGATTGTCTCTTCTCCAATGGAGCCTTTATCTCATGGCTATTCCCAACCTCGTGATGCAAAATGGAATGACCTGCGAGATTTCTTTTCCTTGGGCGGATTACTGTTTCAAAACTTCTGATGTCAATGTTTGCTCAGATCGTGTTAGTGAAATTATTCTTGTAGGAATGGAATCCTTTATTCCACACTCCACTTTAAAATCTCGTCCTTTATCTAAACCTTGGTTTTTTAATACATGTGCTAAGACTGTTCAACAAAAGAATGTTGCATATCATAATTGGCTTGTTTCTAATTCTTCAGTTTCATTTTCTGCCTACACGAGAGCTCACAACTATTTTAAAGCAGTTATTAATCAGTCCAAAGTAGATTTTGAACAGGCTAAAAGTAGAAAACTTGCTTCTTGCCCTAATGGTAGCCGAAAGCCCCCAGGTCCTGATGGTATTTCTCCACTTGTTGTCAAAACCTGTGCTCCTGAACTTACTCCTCCTGTTCTTTGCCACCTTTTTTCACTTTCTTATTCCAAAGGTGTTCTTCCTTCTGCTTGGAAATTAGCTCATATCCAGCCAGTTCCTAAAAAAAGGGTGACAAATCACTCCCATCTAATTATCATCCCATTGCAATTACTTCTTTTTCTAAAGTAATGGAGAAATCAATTAACTGCCAACTCTTAAACTATCTCGAAACCTTCCTTCTGATCAACAATCGGCCAGTATGCATTCCTTCAGTGTCGATCCACTGGTGATATTCTGGCTTATGTTACTCATTTATGGACAAATTCAATGGAAAAGTTCGGTGAAACACAAGAAGTTGCTCTTGACATCTCAAAGGCTCTCGATTGTGTTTGGCATAAAGGTCTTCTTAACAGGCTTCCATCGCATGGTTTACCAACTGTTTTTTTGTACTTGGTTATCTAGTTTTCTCTTTGGTCGCTCACTGAGGGTAATGGTAGATGGTTCTCTGTCTTTTAACTTCTCCCCTAATGCTGGTATCCCCTAAGGTTCATTTCTTTCCCCCATTCTTTTCCTCTTGTATATTAATGACCTTATTCCAATCACTGGAAGTACTATCCATAGTTTTGCCGATGATAGCACATTGTATTCCACTTTCCAGTTCGAGAAATCTTGCCCTGTTCAATCAGCTTCAACTTCTCAAATGCCCACTACCAATTCCTTAAATGCTAATCTCCAGGTAATTCTCCAGTGGGGCCAAGACAACTTAGTTGATTTCAAACCTTCTAAAACTCAGTCTTTTCTTATATCTCGCAAAAAGCATTCCTCTGCTCCTATTCTTACCTTTGGTGATACTCCACTTTCTAGGCAAGATGATATATCTCTTTTGGGAATTACTCTGACTTCTAATCTCTCTTGGCACAAGCACATTACAAATATTGCTTCCTCTGCATCTAAAAAAACTTGGTTTTCTCTTTTACTTTTCTTCCAAACAGCTGTTCACTCTGTACAAATCACAAATCTGCCCTACCATGGAATATTGTTCCGATAGGACGATGCTCCCAAAACCTCTCAGGTTTATAGATTCCATTCAGCAGAGGGCAGTTAGGTTAATTAATGATTCATCTCTAACAGAGTCTCTCCACTCGTCTCATAGACATACTGTTTCTGCTGCATGCTTTTTCTACAGATACTTCCATGGGCACTGTTCTTCCAAATTGGCTTCTATAATTCCCACTCTCTCTCTCTCTCTCTCTCTCTCTCTCTCTCTCTCTCTCTCTCTCTCTCTTTCAAAGCAATCCTAACACGTGCCACAACCAATCAACATCCTTTTACTGTCCAAGTTCAAACTCACAGAACTAACTTTTCATCTTCCTCGTTTATTCATTCAGGTGCCGTTTTCTGGAACAACCTTCCTTCATACGTATTTCCTGAAAATTAGTCTACAGAAGTTCAAGTCTAATGTCAACAAATATCTTCTTTCATCTTCTCAACCCCTTTTCGTGCTTGGGGTTTTCAAAAAAAAAATTTAAAAAAATAAAATAAAATTATGGTGTTTTCAAAGGATGGATAGTGTCCTGTGTTCAAGTGGTGAGCCTTCCAACTTAGAGTTAAATTTTTCCATCTGGTCTATTTTGTAGGTTTGTAACATATTTTAGTATTGATTTTGGCATAATTTCTTGTTGATGTTAAATTTAAGAAGTTTATGCTGTTGTTTTCCTCATTTTCTATTGTGAATTGTAGCCTTTTGCCTACATTATTCAATTCACGAAAGATTTTTTTTTTATGATATCTAGTTTTCCCATAAGCAGACAATCTAGATTCCATTCAGAAGAGGGCAGTACTTGTACTTGGAAATGATGTGATTCTCTATTTCCAACAGGTAAAATTCTAAGAAATGTCCACTTATGGAACTGCCCATTGGTACCCCAAACACCTATTGTTAAAAGACTCCTTCATGGGTGAAATAATTGGCAGATAATAGTATGTTTAGTAAGTTTGTTATGTCAATGATTTCTAATTTTGTTCTGTTTTTTAGTGTGAGATCATTGCGTAATGAATGTTGCCGTAGCCTTCACTGCTTTTTTGGGAAATTATTTTAAGGAAGTTGTGAGGGGAAATCATTTTAAGTCTTTAAGGGAAATTATTTACATTTTGATAGTTACGGACCCCTTTCTCACAAAAAATCAAACTTAATAGCCAAGTTCAGCAATGCGTTCAAGTATTCAACTGTACTGCATGACTGTAAACAGGAAATAGAATCACTCAAAGACAGATTCTTTAACCGCGGTTACCCGAAATGGCTCATAAACTGTGCCTTTAATACTGCCGAAAGAAATAGCAAAGAAAAACAATAACAAGAAGTAATAAAAAAACAGTGGATATACCTCCCAAAAGTTGAAACTTCCCAACAACCTTTTACAAAAATTCTTAAAAGATTCTGGGGTGAATCTAGCCTTTGGCAGCTCCAAAAACTATGGGCATGCCTCAAAATTTCAACCAAAAAATAATGAATCGATAGACTTTAAATAACAAACAAACATAGTTTATGCAATTCCTTGCACAACAGACTGTGACTGTGTGTGTGTATATATATATAGTCAGCATGAGAACATCATTACATAGCAGAAATCAAAAACACAACAGCAGCTTCAAAATAGCCTGAAATAATAAAGAAAAAATAGACCGGACAGAAAAATTTACCTCTGAGTTGGTAGCCCACTACTTTGACACAGCACACTATCCATCCTTTGAAAACACCATAATCTTAGACAAACAAGACACAAAATTTAAGCTAGAAACCAGTGAAACTCTAGCCATAAGATCAACAAACAAATCAATAAACATTTCTAAACTAGTAAAAGGAAGCGTGAAGGGAAGTGCCAAACATTAGATAAGCTGTGTTCGTTTGGTTGAACAGGCCATCTCATTTAATGCACCAATCAGTTGTGGCATTTTTTTTTAAAAGGCTAATGATTTTGCTGAAAAAGTACATGAGTTTAAGGTAATGGACAGATGGCTGACAAGATGAAAGGAGAGGCATAATATTGTTTACAAAAAACTTCATGGAGAAAAACAGAATTTCGATAGTTCTGCTGCTGGCAACTGGTTGAAAACCTCTTGGCAAACTGTGTTCAACACTTACAATGCTGAAGACATTTTCAATACAAATGAGACAGAGGGTTGTACTGCAGGGCTACCCAAGACCATTGCATGATTTTTAAAAATTTGTCTGCATCTGCAGGAAAGATCAAAGACAGGATTATGGTTCTTTTAACATGCAACATGATGGGAACAATCAAGATGAAGCAGTTAGTTACAGCCAAGAGTAAAACAGCTGCCTGTGAATATGCCAATAACACCAACACTTTGATGACAGTTTCTCTATTTGAAGATTATCTTTGTAAATGGGATTTACAAAGATAATCTTCACAACAATTGGATATGAAAAACAAAAAATTGCATTGGTTTTGGACAAATGTACAGCTCAACCAAAGTTGACTTTCAAAAACATTGAATTAGTTTTTTTACCTTCGAATACTTCATCACTGGTTCAACCTCTCGACCAGGGAATAATAAAAACCTTTTGAGACCTTTTATAGGCTGGATGTGAGGTGAAGAATCATCGTCTGTAGATGATGGTTTGGTGACATCATCCGATATTGCAAAGCAGATAACTGTTCTAGATGCATTTCTTATGACAATGAGTGCCTGGAATGAAGTTTCCGAAAACCTGGATTAGCAACTGTTACAAAAAATGATTAATATTCATGATGGTCAAATAAGTCATGATACTGATCATGTTGAAAAGCCTGAAGACATGGGTGAACAGGAGTTTAATGATTGGGTGGACATAGATGGCGATCTGCAAGTTACTACAGCTTTAACAGATCAAGAAATTACCCAGTCTGTTACTGATAATTTTGCTAAGGAGGAGGAAAATGAAGGTGAACCCGAACGAATTCCAGTTTCAAAACGGCAAACTTGTGAAGCTATAGTTGCCCTGAGGAGAGCATTGGAAGAAACTGGAGCAAGTGATGATGAATATAGACTTATACAATGTTGAAAAATCTATAAATAGACTTTGTAGTGATAATTTAAAGCAATATAAAATAAGTGACTTTTTAAAAATATAATCATATTACAAAGTGTTATGTTTAATTAAGCTATGTACGTAAGTATAAATTTATTTTTATTTTGCTAACTTTGGGTAATATTCTTTTGATTTTCATGTGTCATTTAATTGGTAATAAACTTTTGGAAATAAAGTGTAAATTTGTGCTTTATATCTTTTTTTTATAGTCTGTGGATAATATTTACACATTTTCATTTATTAGAATCAAAATTAAATTTGCAAACGTGATCACTATATCTGGTGCTTACTGTATTTAACAATGTGTTTTCACACTCTCAGTTACATTCATACTGTCATTAACTCTTGCTTCCTAGCTGGGTCACTCTCTTTCACCATAACTTCACATTCTTTATCTTTCACCACAATTTCAATTTCATTCTATCACATTCATTCACTGCCCAGCACATTTACTCAATTCTTTTGTTCATTTCATACGTTGCATCCCCTTGCAACAAGCCTACTAATATTATTCAGCTGAGTTGCTTGCTTGACTGCCTGTAGTTCTCTTTCCTTTTTGTTTACTCAGAAAGTGAGTGTGGGGCCCCTGGTCTCTGCTTATGGCAGGATAACCCTGAGGGCGGCCCAGTCATCAATTCAGTTATGTCCAATCTGGGCATCTTTCAGGGTGCTGGTTACAGCTACCTTGTCAGATTAAAATGTCATCATCTGGGCGTGGTGGGAGATATGGGCACTTTGGCTATGGATTATTGCTTGGCTGTAGGGCCTGTCTCTGCATGTTTCTTCTGATTTCAAATAATTGTTAAGTAAAGTTTGTGAATGCCTTATATATAATTTTTGTTTATAATAAATTACTGTTCCTGTCCCCTTGGAAGGGGGGCCAATTTCAGCTATTAACTGTGTTCTCTGGATTATATATATTGTTTATTCATAAAAAATGTGTGCCCAGTCTTCATTCTCACCACAGTTATAATTTGGGTCATCATTCGACCCTAAGGAAGTTAGTTTTGCCTTTAGGGAGCCGTGACCTGTCAATATGAAGGTTGTGAAAAGTCCAGGGGTGTCCTAATCCTAAGCTGCCAAAGTGGTACTTTGGCAGCTTAGGACTAACCATTGCCACCTGTGGCAGAAACCTTTTGGTAACATCACCTCTGGTTTCCTGCTCCCAGTTTGATTGCCATTGCTCATGAAGTTTTTTGTCTATTTTCTTTCTCTCGTCCTTGATGTTATTCACTGTGGCAAGGGCTACACCCTGAAATTCTGTGAGTATGTCCTTCCTAAGTCGATGATATTAGCCCCTTTTGGCTACTTCCAAGTAAAGTAGAAGAGTGCTAGTCAGCACCTGCACTGCAGGTGAGAAGAGCATGCTGTACTGTACGTACAGCATGCTCTGGTAATAATGAGAGGTATATTCCTCTATATTGATTCTAATTTATTCCTGTTTCTTACTATGGCCGAGCAGGTGAACCACGCATCAGCTCCATAGGGGATGACAGGCAAGAACACTGCTCATATATGATTGCCAGGGTACTTCTTTTGAGCCCCAGTCAGCCTGACTGATCCTGGCAATTGCGCCTGTGTAGTTTCTCACTTTTTTTTTGCCAAGTATGGTAAATGGGGATAAAAAGTTAATTTTGAGTCAAAAACAACCCCTGTGTATTTTAGTTCTGATACCATTTTTACAGTTTTTCGATTAATTTTAATTTGAGGGGATCTTCTTGGATGCTCAATGTGATTCAACCCCCTTTCTTCTGCTGTTAATATAAGCAATAAAGTCTTTGCTGCTATTCTTTGCAAGAGACTTTTCATAATCTGCCTTAGCTCCCTTAACCTCCTTACTTGATCACAGACTAATTTATATATACTAGAGGCTTATGTATCACCTGATAAGTTATCTACACCCTAGGCATTTTTCTTTCCTATAATAAGGCTTATCAGTTCATCTGACATCTGTTTAGGTCTAAGCCTTGAACAGTATTTAGTGAACTAATAATACATAAAAGCAATTCTTTGTCACTTCACTGCATATACCCCACAAAATAATATTCACTGGCATTTTTATATCCTTTTCTGGAGTATCTTGAAAATACAGACCCTCAGATATGGGGTTTTTTTTTTAGCAGTAAGCTCTGTAGAGCAAGTTTCTTCAAGATATTTTTAAAATTGGTAAAATGAAAACTTTATACATAAAGGCTTTTAATTATTCACATGTTCTCATCTTGACTTTTGTTGCCTAATAATGGCTGCTAAGTCAAGGTGAGAACTGTTTCAAGAAACACATTAGAATTTTTAAAACATCATAAAAAACTTATTATTATTTTTTATATAATTCTATTTATATATCACTAGATTCAATTTCTAGATCGAAATTCTGCATCATTTTGACTTTTATATGTCAAAATCAGACAATAAAAACTGAGAGGCACTCTCCTCTTCAATTTTAAATTCTATTTTCTTGCTGCCATCTGTTATAACTGAGTCTACAATTACTCTGAAACAGATGAAAGATGGCTGCACTTACTCAAAGATTCATAACATAATTTGAGCATTATTTTAAACATTGAAATGACCTTGAAAAATATCTACACATTTTAAAAATATATACAAAAATATAAACAAAATCTTTAAAATTGTGTTCCACATAGATGAGATTTGAGGTTTCTGCACAAATAATGGGGCAAAAATTTAGGGCAAGACCTGCACTGTATGGAGGCAGTAATTGTTCCAACCTACATTCATAAATTTTAATCTGGGCAACCTGAACTTGCCACATGGGTGCACTGTCTTGAAGAAGCAAAACCCAATGACCCAACTTTCCATATCTTTTTCCCTCCTCAATTCATAGAAAGCAAGGTGTTTGCTTCAATGCTAATGGTGGATTCAAAACTTTCAGTGTTAGAGATCCCTTGTGCTTCCATTACATGCTTTCTAATTTGGATTCAGGATCATAAAAATGTAGCCAGGTTCGTCACCAAGCTAGATAAAAATCTATCTAGATCAGAAAGAATTAATTTTGAATTCTCTTTTGATGACTTTACTCCCTGATGTTTGTCATGAGTGGAAAGATTATTGGGAACCCATCTTGCACTGGAGATTCCCAAATGCTCATGTTTTATTGTTAAAATGCTGGCATGGGAAATGTTAGGCACCTTTCAAGTTCAAACACTTTAATTCTTCTATTTTATAAACTTTATTTTCCTTCAATGATGAAAACTGTTTTAGAACTTATGGCCAACTAGACCTTAGATCATCGTCATCTGACTCCCACCCTCTTTTGAACTCTGCTGGCCATCTTGGGTGATCATCCAGTAGCATAACTGGGTGCTACTCCCCAAACACTTTGGTCATTCTTTCATGGATTTCCTTAGCATTTCTGCCCATTTTGGTCAAAAATTCAATTATTGAACGATGCTCAATTTGCTTGGATATTCATTCTTTTTCCACTTACCAACATAAAAAATTAAATTTTAGAAACAGCAGCTGACAACACTGACACAACTTTTTCCATCTTAATTTATAAGACATGAAGATATCAAAACTGGCCTATTCTCTGAATGTTTTAACTAACCCTTGCAAGTAGTGTGATAATTTATTTATTTATTTTTTTAAATAGCAGTGCCAGATCTTTTAAGTGACTGATTTCCCAACTTATTTATAGGTTTATAATATATGGTAGGGATGGAAACAGTTTCTTTGTTATTTGGTTTTTAGGAGCATTAGCAACTAAGGCCATATTGCTCTGGGGATATGCGGTGGTCATTCCCTGACCTTTCCGCATCCTCCGTATTTGGTGGGCACGGGCTCGAAGATGGAAACAGTGAAAGGAGTGAAGGTGGAGTTGGGTTTCTGGTCCATAAAGATTTAAAAAACAACATTTTGGAATTTAAAAGTACATCACCAAGGGTGTCAAGACTAATACTCAAGATTTCTAAGAGGTACAAGTTAAAGGTTATAATGATTTATGCACCAACATCGAGCCATGATGATGATGAAAAGGTTGAAGAAATGTACACCGAAATTGAGTCTTCTAGATGAGCAGAAAACCCGCTACACTATTATTATGGAGGACTTCAGTGCTAAGGTTGGAAAAAGACGAAACAGCGCAGAAAGGGGAACAATAGGAAATTTTGGAATTGGTGAAAGAAATGAAAGACTTGTGGCATTTGCAGAATCTCAAGGATTGTCAGTGATGAACACTTTTTTCAAGAAAAGGGTGAACAGTAAGTAGACGTGGAAGAGTCCAAATGGATTAACAACTAATTAAATTGACTTCATCCTCACTAACAGAAGATATATCGTGAATGATGTTACCATCCTGAATAAGGTAAATGTTGGAAGTGATCACTGAATGGTAAGATGCACACTTGATATAGATAAAGGAAAGTCAAAAAACTGACTCGAGTAAATAATACGGTCTTTCAGATAACAGAAGAGGAGAAAAAGCAGTATGTACTGGAACTTAAGAACAAGTTTAGGCTTCTGCAGACTGTGCTCAGGACCAAGATATCGACGAGGAATATTACAACTTTCTGAAAGTGATAAAGCCCAAGAAACCTATAGGGAAAAGAAAATCCAAAGAAGAAAAAATTAGTCAAGAAACACTTGTTATGATGAACCGACGGCGAAAAATGAAGAGCAAGATAAACACTGACAAAGAGAAAATTGAGTATACTAAGTTATGCAAGGCCATTAGAAAGAGACTCAGAGAGGACATAAGAAGATTTAACACAAGAAAGGTAGAACGAGCATTAAGGGAAAACAAAGGATTTAAATGAGCAGTAATACAGAAAGACAAATGATACTGAAACTGAAGAATAGCGATGGTGTACTTATAAACAGCAGAGAAGGCATAATTCAAATAACAGAAGACTACTGTAGAGAATTACACAAGGAGCGAGGGAATTATGCCAGCAGTGGGGAAGATGGATTGCAAATTAGCAACACATACGGCATACCCGATATTCTTCCTGATGAGGTAGAACATGCATTGAAGAAAATGAAGAATCAGAAAGCCCCGGGGGAAGATGAAGTTACTGTAGAATTGTTAAAATTGGGAGGAAGAGACATAACACAAAAACTGGCAAGGCTCTTCACAAAGTGCATTAGAAAAGGTGTGATGCCTAAGGCAGTGGAATAATGCAATCATAATTTTGCTGCATAAGAAAGGAGATAAATCAGAAATTGGAAATTATAGACCAATTAGCTTGTTATCCAACATCTACAAGTTGTTCACAAGGGTCATTACTAACAGATTAGAAAGAATACTTGATGTGAATCAACTGAAAGGGCAAGCTGGCTTTAGGACAGGATTCTCAACTATGGATCACCTTCACGTAATATCACAGGTAATGAAGAAAGCAAATTAATATAAAACACCATTATGGCATTTGTGGATTATGAAAAGGCATTTGACTCCATGCAGCATAGGCAGTGTTTCGGACACTGGAAAGACAAGGCATAGATACCCCACTTATTATGATTTTGAAGAAAATATATGAGAATGCTACCTCCTTTATTAGACTAGACAAAGACAGTAGAAAATTTAAAATCGAGAAAGGAGTTTCAACAAGGAGACACAATATCTCCGAAGCTGTTTACTGCTGCCCTTGAGGAAGCTTTCAGATGATTAGACTGGTCGCAGAAAGGAGTCAATGTGAATGGAGAGTACCTAAACCATTCACGATTAACAGATGAAATTGTGGTCATAAGCCATGATCCCAAAGAATTAGAGGAAAATCTTAATCAGTTATGCATTTTTAGTAAGGATTTTGGACAAAAGATGAATATGGCTAAAACTAAAGTAATGATGATCAAGTATGCCACAGAAATGGAAATAATGATTGAAGAAGCATTAATTGAAAAGGTGGAGTCATATACTTATCTGGGACAAGTTATTAGCTGTAATAATGATAAATGGCTAGAAGTCAAGATAAGAATAAATTTTGGATGGATAGCATTCAAGAAATATAGTCACATACTGAAGAGCAATATCCCAGTTTGTCTGAAACGTAAAATAATGAACCAATGTATACTCCCCACCATGACTTATGGAAGTGAAACTTGGGCACTCACCAAAAGAATGGAAGAGAAGCTGAGAACTACACAGCGAAGAATGGAACGAATTATATTGGGAATCAGACTGTTAGATAAGAAGAGAGACACATGGATTAGGCAGCAAACTGAAGTAAAGGACATTGTTATCAAAACTAAAGAACTAAATGGTCTTGGGCAGGACACATAGCTTGAAGACATGATAACAGATGGACTAAGAAAATAACAGTGGTACCCAAGAGGAGCTAGACCTGGAAGACAACGGCGGAGATGGATAGATGAAATTCATGAGTTTGTGGGTAGTAAATGGATGGCCATTGCTCAAAACAGAATGAACTGGAAAGTTGCTGGAGAGGCCTTCATCCTGCAGTGGATTGAAAATGGCTGATGATGATGATGGTAGGGATATCACTTTTTATAATCTAATTTTTGTGTTTGATTTCCATTTTTGTTATTCCCAAATTCATCGCCAGTTTTATCTATTATTTTGCCCAGAAAAACCATTCTTTTTTAATGTTTACTTTTTTTTTTTGTGTGTGTGTGTTGTTGTTGCAAACTGTGGGACATCTGTTCATTAGAGTTTTAATAATCCTAATTTTAATAATTGGAGAATGATTAAAGTAAAATTTAACCATCTCCCTGTATCTTTATTTTTAGTGTAATTTTATGTTTCGACATAAGTTATTCACTTAGTTGTGAAAATTCTGTTTTCCCATATTCTCAAATTAAGAGAACATATATAAACCTTATCCACAAAAAAGTTTTAATGAGCACTTATAATAGCTTTGAAAATTTCCATAAAAATGTCTGACACAATTGGGTATAGTGGATTTTCAAGCATTGCCCATCTTCCACCAAATATTTGCCTGGTGGGGTCTACCACCCTAAATATTTTATGCTTTTCTTAACAGTACCCCCCCACCATAGAAGGTGGGTTGCTTCTGCATGGTGCCCCTCTGTCTCCCATCCTTCAGAGTCTTGGAAGTCTTCCTATCACCTACTACCTAAACCTTCATCTACCCTCCAAACTCACTGTCAGCCTGTGCTATTACCAACAAAAACTTCTCCTTCCCTTTTTTTTGGGGAGGGGGGGCCTCTCTTGTAAATTCATTTTGCTGGGGTTTGCCCTGCCAGAGCATTTAATCCCTAGTACCTGGCCCAGTATGGTAGCTAGGGATCGGTGGTGCTCCATGGGCCCTAGAGGCCCATGGAGAACAACATAACCTTACATTACATTACATAAACCACATATCACTTGTGGTATCTGACCTTTACAGGATACTGTATTCAACACAAGACAACTGAATGCAGAGTTGTGGGAAACTACCGCTGTTGCTAGATATTTTAAAACGTGGAAGGGTAAAATTTGAAGGTGAGTTAGAAACGTTTTTCTATTATTGAGAACAGTAAAACAAAATAACTTTATTTTGGAGTCTGCTAGGAATCAAATCTGTGTGTGGGGAAAAAAAAAATTGGTGACATCATACACAGTCTTTGAAAAGGATATTGGGTAATTCATTATCCTAGCACCTATAATGTATGAATAAATACAGTTTAAAAGGTGTCTCTAGTTGCTCATGTATTATGTGTTAAATGATAAAGTAGAAACCTATTCCACAAATTGAGTCTTCATTATCACTGACTAAATTAAGTGTACAAATGCAGTTTTATAATCAAATTTTCATTTTACACCTTATTAATAGCTATAGCCAAGAAATACAAAGGTTAATATACTGCTCATTATGTTTTTTTTTATGTAATATGATTAAGAGAGAGAGAGAGAGAGAGAGAACAAACAGGATAACCACATGAAATGCTTGCTGCAGTTTGCTCTGTGTTTATAAATTCTCCCTAGAGTGCCATGCTACAATAAACTCAGGTTTATGCAGTCAGCAGAAGGTCATTGAATAGTATCAAATTTATTTTTAGATATCTAAATAGAATCTAGTCTCCATTATGATTCTATGTAGATATTCTTTACTGTATAGTAGCTAATTTGTTATTTGCTTTTTAACTCCTTAACTGTTATTGACTTGGAACAGTGATTAGCACCATTTATTCTACTTATATTGATAGTGTACTGATTGTGCATTATATGGATTTTTCAATTTATAGAGAAATAAAGGCTGTGTTGATACTTGTATATTATGTCAGTATCAACTTTTTTCTCTGTCTTTTAGATTTATTAATTGGTATCTCTACATAACTTTCTCACTGATAACTTTAATTACATATATACTGAAAGTCAACTGAATTAATATTAGTATTGTCCATAAAATGCAAGGAAACTAGACTTTTGTTGCATCAACAAAAAAAAATATTTAAATAAAATAAAATAACTTTATATATATATATATATATATATATATATGTAGAAGAATATGAGAAATAGAGAAAGAGTGACAGAACAGATTATGCCATCAATTTTATGATTGAACATTTTTAATTATAATAACAACTGGATAAATTGGAGAATTTAGAATATAAGTATTAGGGGTGAAAACTATACTCATAAGTTCAAAGGGCCAAGTATTTTGGTAACCTAAGTAGGACTTCTTTGTTGTACCCTATAAATAAACACATATAATATAATAAAATGAAATAAAATAAAATAGTAAATTTAAAATGATGATATAGCTAATCATAGACATATGGATACTTTTAATGGAACGTTAACATTGAGGTCTATTACTATCCTTATTCCTCTTCCTATTTGCCTTAATTTTAGGCATAAGCCTTCCTTTTCACTACATAAATAAATAGTTGGTACTCACATATATTATTCATGATTCACTTCCATTATTTTTATTAATTTTCACTGCTATCTATTGGACTAGTGGTTATTTTGCTATTTTTCTTCTAAATTTAATGTATATTAGAGTAATTAAACCAATTTAATAATATATTCACAGTAAATTCTCAGTATCTTTGAACATAGAAAAACTGGCAAACAGAAACAGATAGCCGCAGCTAATTATTGATGGGATATATTGAGTGGAACTAGCCCTTGTTAACGTTCCATTCAATGTATCCATATATCTATAATTAGCTATATCATCATTTTAAATTTACTTTTTATTATATTTTATTATATTTACAGAATATAATAAAATTTATTTTATTTCATTTTATTATATTCTGTGTTTATTTATAGGGTACAACAAAGAAGTCCAACTTAAGTTACCAAAATACTTGGCCCTTTGAACTTATGAGTATAGTTTTCACCCCTAATTCTTACATTCTAAATTCTTCAATTTATCCAGATGGTATTATAATAAAAAAATATATATATATATATATGGAAAGGATATGAGTTATGTGTGAAACCAAATGAATTATGTTTGATACAGACTTATGTCATCAGAATGCTGACTGATTTGTTGTAGAAAGTAATTATACTGCCCAGACCTTTGTGGCCAAGTTAAACTGTACAACTGCTGAAATTCAGCCTGCACTTATGTGCATATGTACACTGAATTTCTCACATGTGCAGACTGAACACACACACACACACACACACACACACACACACACACACACACACACACACACACACACACACAGTTTGCACTATTTTCAGAATTTTCATTTTATAAAAAGGATTCCTCTTAAAAATGTGAAAAGTTTTTTTTTTTCTACTCCTCAGTGTGCCCCACTTGCTGCTGCAATGGCAATTGAAAGAGAAAAAGGAATATGCCATAATTCTGCAGTTGTCCAGTTTCCTGTTGTTGAAGTAGCTTCCCATATGGGATGGGATTCAGATCTGGTAAAGAAAGCATTAAAATGTCTTGAATGGGATAAAAATGAAATAACTGGTAAGGTTTGGTGTTTGAATAAAAAAAATTTTTTTTAAAAATTGAGTTGCCACATAAATGACCTAAAAGACTAATAATTACCACTTTTTACTGTAAATTTGCTGTAATTTACAGTAAAATATACAATGTTACAATTCTTCTTTATTCAGTTTTTTTATTATTATTATTTTTTTCCCTTTGGTTAGGAGAAAGAACATGCATTTTATAATATGTCTGAGGAACTGGGTTAGCTAGGTGGTAGATGACTCTCATCAACCGGTGAAATACCACCACTTTGCTTATTGGAGGCTTGAAGTGGTGGAACCCATGTTTAGTCTCTAGAGCTAAGTTCCGGTCAACCCTTCCCTATCTCTTCCATCATGCAGTATGATTGATGACTTTTGAGGTTATGATGAACGTCGTGGCAAGATCCAATATTCCTTACATTTCGAGGGTACAGCTCTAAAACGGTGTTCGCAGGCTGGCCGCTAGTTAGCACACTGGACCGAACCTATTGGTAACTCTCTAGGAAGCTTCCGGATCAGCTAGTGTATAATCTTACTACCTCTACTCTGCCAGATAGTGACTGGAGGGAGTCCGAGTAGTGTGTATGCGGGGAGCATTGTCGAGGCCACGTTATGTCAAGGATCTGGGTATATTCTTACCATATGTACGCCATATCCAAAAACTTCATTACTTCATACAGCATGTCCCACCTACTTTTTCTTACTATTGAATACACCATGAATTGTCAAACTAATAGAGCAAGCTTATCTGTGAAAAGATCTAAACCTCCCAAGGACTTCCTAATTCATTTCACAAATATACGTGGTCTCAATTCTAATCTCAACGATGTCCATTTCCACTTGCAGTCTGCCAAACCCCATGTACTTTTCCTGACAGAATCTCAGTTATCGGTTGATTCATCTACTGCTCATCTCAGATGCCCAAATTATTCGCTGTATGATTCCTTTCGCCTCAAAGGTGGTACTTGTGCATATGTCCGTTCTGATATTCCCTGTCAGAGACTTGGCAATTTGGAATCTCCTCTCTTTGATCTTCTCTGGCTTAAAATCTCTCTACCTCATTGTGTCAAATTCATCTGTTGTCTCTACCGTTCTCCCAACTCCACTAATCACTTGGCGCCTCCGTAGCCAGGTGGGAAGGAGCAGCAGTGCGTAGCACACGCTTCTTGATTAGACCGGGGTTCGAGCCCGTCACCACCAAATACGGAGGATGCGGAAAGGTTAAGGAATGACCACCGCATATCCTGGAGCAATATGGCCTTAGTTGCTAATGCTCCTAAAAACCAAACAACAACAACAACTAATCACTTGGAGCTCTTTGACTTCCTCTCTTTGCAACTTGACTTTCTCCAGTCCAACATTCCTAACAGTGAAATAATTTTCCGTGGTGATTTTAATGTTCACAACTCCAGCTGGCTTCCATTTTCTAGTCACACCGACCCAGCAGGTCGAGATGCTGAGGCTTTTGCAATTACTAATGAACTAGCACAGATTGTTCATTTACCTACAAGAATACCGGACAATCCTAATCATACAGCCAATACGCTTGATCTTTTTCTCACAAACAACCCTTCTAAGTACATGGTCGAAGTGAGTGGTCCTTTAGGCACTTCAGATCACAACTTGGTGATTGTCACTTCTCCAATGGAACCTTTATCTCATGGCTATTCCCAACCATGTGTTGTTTGGCATTACAAGAATGCAAAATGGGATGACCTGCGAGACTTCTTTTCCTTGGTCGGATTACTGTTTCAAAACTTCTGATGTCAACGTTTGCTCAGATCGTGTCAGTGTAATTATTCTTGCAGGAATGGAATCCCTTATCCCACACTCCACTTTAAAATCTCGTCCTTTATCTAAACCTTGGTTTTCCAATAAATGTGCTAAGGCTGTCCAAGAGAAGAACGTTGCATATCGTAATTGGCTTGTTTCTAATTCTTCAGTTTCATTTTCTGCCTACACCAAAGCTCGCAACAGTTGTAAAGCAGTTATTAATCAGTCCAAACTAGAGTTTGAACAGGCTAAGAGTAGAAAACTTGCTTCTTGCCCTAATGGTAGCCGAGCATTCTGGTCTCTTGCCAAAGCTATTGGCCGCAACTTTTGCCCATCTTTGCTCCCACTTCTGTCCAAACCAGATGGTTCTGTTGCCACTTCAGCCAAGGATAAAGCTGACCTGCTAGCATCCCATTTTTCTTCCAGCTCATGTATTAATGATCTTGGTAAAACACCTCCCACCATGCCCAACACACTCCATTCAATGCCTCCTGTGGTCTTCCGTCAAAAGGATATCAGAAGGATTTTGATGAATCTTGATGCTAAGAAAGCTCCAGGTCCTGATGGTATTTCTCCACTTGTTCTCAAAACCTGTGCTCCTGAACTTACTAATATTCTTTGCCGCCTTTTTTCACTTTCTTATTCCAAAGGTGTTTTTCCTTCTGCTTGGAAATTTGCTCATATCCAGCCAGTTCCTAAAAAGGGTGACAAATTCCCCCCATCCAATTATCGTCCCATTGCAATTACTTCTACTCTTTCTAAAGTATTTAAGAAACCTTCCCTCTGATCAACGATCACCAGTATGGATTCTGTCAGTGTCGATCCACTGGAGATATTCTGGCTTGTGTTACCCATTTATGGACTAATTCAATGGAAAGGTTCGGTGAAACACAAGTAGTTGCTCTTGACATCTCAAAGGCTTTTGATCGTGTTTGGCATAAAGGTCTTCTAAACAAGCATCCATCTTATGGTTTGCCAACTGTTTTTAGTAATTGGTTATCCAGTTTTCTCTCTGATCGCTCACTGAGGGTGATGGTAGATGGCTCTCTGTCTTCTAACTTCTCCACTAATGCCGGTGTCCCCCAAGGTTCAGTTCTTTCCCCCACTCTTTTCCTCTTGTATATCAATGACCTTCTTCCATTGACTGGAAATCCTATCCATAGTTTTGCCGATGATAGCACATTGCATTCAACTTTTCATTTTGAGAAACCTTGTCCTGCTCAATCAGCTTCAACTTCTCGAAAATCTGCTACCAATTCCTTACGTGCCACTCTTCAGGTAATTCTCCAGTGGGGCAAAGACAACTTAGTTGATTTCAACCCTTCTAAAACTCAGTCTTGTCTTATATCTCGCAAAAAGGATTCTTCTACTCCTATGCTTATCTTTAGTGACACTCTGATTTCTAGGCAAAATGATATATCTCTTTTGGGGATTACCCTGACTTCTAATCTCTCTTGGCACAAGCACATTACAAATATTGCTTCCTCTGCATCTAAAAAACTTGGTTTTTTCTTTCGCTCTCGGCGTTACTTTTCGTCCAAACAGCTGCTCACTCTGTATAAATCGCAAATTCGCCCTGCCATGGAATATTGTTCCCACATCTGGGGTGGTGCCCCCAAAACCTCTCTCAGGCTTCTTGATTCCATTCAGAAGAGGGCAGTTAGGTTAATTAATGATTCATCTCTAACAGAGTCTCTCCACTCACTTTCTCATAGACATACTGTTTCTGCTGCATGCCTCTTCTACAGATACTTCCATGGGCACTGTTCTTCTGAATTGGCTTCTATAATTCCTGCTCTCCCTTTCAAAACAGTCCGAACACGTGCCGCCACCAGCCAACATCCATTTACTGTCCAACTTCAAACCCACAGAACCAACTTTTCATCTTCCTCATTTATTCATTCAACTGCCGTTTTCTGGAACAACCTTCCTTCATACGTATTTCCTGAAAATTACAATCTACAGAAGTTCAAGTCCAATGTCAACAAATATCTTCTTTCGTCTTCTTAACCTCAAACCCAAGCACGGTACTAAGTACTATAGGTTCTAATACCTCTCGTGTTTGGGGTTCACATAAAAAAAAAAAAAAGAAATTTATCAGCAAGTAGAGAAATTTTCTGATAAATTTTAGTGGTTGCAATTTCTGTTTTATATTTGAGTTAAACTTAGTTTTCAGTTATTACTAATTATGATTCACTA
The DNA here is from genome assembly GCF_048544385.1 of Mastigoproctus giganteus. Taxonomy (NCBI): domain Eukaryota; kingdom Metazoa; phylum Arthropoda; class Arachnida; order Uropygi; family Thelyphonidae; genus Mastigoproctus; species Mastigoproctus giganteus. The sequence goes on along the minus strand of NC_143581.1, from coordinate 57,364,749 downwards.
AAGAGGACAATATAAGAATTTTTTTTTTTTTTTTTTTTTTTTCCAAAATTGATAGTATTAATAGCAGGATGTGGCTTACAATTGTGGTTCTCTTGGGAGAGAAAGAATATTATCATTGAATTGTCTAGATGGACCTAGATGCAGATATACAGTTTGTTGTTATTACTGGAAGAATGTCTGAAAACAAAGCATCATGACCTGGTGGTTGCTATTTGGGTTGCTTTGGGATTGTTTCTGTTTTTGGTGAATTTAAACAAGCACAAGGTGTCAAATGTCCACGTCAGAATATGTACAAGTAAACTGAAAATATGTCAGTAGCTTGTGCAGTGGGCAATGTGACTATGTCATTTACTTATTGTTTATTAACTATATTATTTTATTCCTATTTATTCTTTTATTTCCTTTGGCCGTTGGTTAAATTCAGGCAATAATCAGGAAAAACTAAGCAGAATGAAAGTGCCAAGCAATTACGAAAAGAATTGCATCAAAAATATTCCATTAAAAAAATATAAATAAATGAATAAACATTTTTATTGTGTTAGTCTTTCCACATTATTTAGTATTGTGTTCTGTTAGTTTTTGTAGTGATGAACATTGGCAGTGACCATTGTAAGCTCTGTGAATTTTGTCAGGATAACAGTGCAATAATGGCCACCAAAAGGATTTGCTGTGTTTATTCTAATGCATCAGATGTATACAAATGTCAGTGGATCTGGACAGTGACTTGCAGCATTCAGTTGTTGTGTGGCAGATCTTATGTTCACTGCTTCCTAATGCAAATATGTGGCAATAGGTTTTTAATCTACTTGGAGGGGAAACCACCCAAGTTTTAGAACTTTTTCTTCCAATTTGGCATAAGAAAGATTTTTTGTCAAGCAACTTTTTCCAAAGACTGACTAATTCAGTCATAGTGAGACGAAAGCCCAAAAATATGTCTGCCTTCTCCAATCCATATTGACTCATTCCAGGTCAAGAAGGTTGTCGGAGAAGCCAGTAGCAAAGGTGTTAAACCTTTGAAACAGTTGTCATGAAAACTTAATTCATCATGGTCTGCCATACAAATGCATCTTAAACATATCAGCACGGTCAACAGATAGTTTGAGTTTCACATGAACTCAGCTGAAAACAGAGCCCAGCACTTAACAATCTACAACAGTTTGGTGAGCAAGCAGGAAAAGGAACCATTTGTTCATCTAATTGTTACGGGAGACTAGGAATGGTAACTGTTTCTGTATATTAACAAAAAGTGTAAGAACCTGTGACTCTCCAGGCTAGATGCAAGTTCCCACACCAATATCTAAGTCTGTAAGGACATAGTGGCACCTGTAGTATAACAGATGGATAAAATTTGTAAATAGCCCAGGTCATTATTTTGAAAAATTTTATCCAAAATCTGGGTTCAGCTTATTGAGGAACTTAATCTGAGGCAAAAAAAATCTGAATATCTGAAAAAATACTTAAAAAAAAAAAAAAAAAAAAAAACTATTTGGTCAAATACCACAGGTATAGACCATTATAAGGTATTGGAATAAGTTCAAACTTTTCTAGCTGATACTTACTATCCACAGTTAATCTCTGAAAACTGAAAAACATCTGCATTGAACAATAGGAATGGTGTCATTGTGCAGCGTAATAATGCTAGACAATATTCAGCAAGACTAACTTAGCAAATCAGATATTGCTACTCTAATTAATCATCCAGTGTTGCCTTTGGAGACTATAACTTTAGATTTCTGGAGTAATTTTTAAATGGTAAAGCTTTTCAAAAAAAAACTGAGATGGAATTGAAAACTTGATTTAAAAATAGTTTAAGAAATAAACCCTTTTATAGAAAAATGTTTTAATTTTTGCTACAAAAAAGGGGGAAGAGAAGGACATTACTCTCTGGCACCTGCAGTATAACACAGATAAAATGTATAAATAGCCAAAAAATTTTCTGGGTGCAGCTTGTTCATGAATTTAATTAAAGAAGTAAAAAAAAAAAAAAAAAAAAATGAAATCAAGTTGCTGATAGAAAATACAACATTAATGAAAATTGATGGTGTAAAGCAGGTAAAGGAAAAATTTTCATTGGCAAAAAGCAAAATATCCTGAAATAGAAGCTTTGTGAATAAGTGAGAGAGAAGCATCAATTCAGATATAGTGTCTACAAAATGCAGCAGTGGCCAAAGAACATGTATTCAGGGATTCAAGGCACTCTGAGAATGGGTGGTGAGGTTTTTATTCAGTAATTGATTTGTGTATTAAAAGAGAAACTGTTTAGAAGTATGTTATCAATTTGCCACATTAGCATTTGTATACTCTTTCCCAGATTGGTAATGCTGATCAAACCTGTGTATTTTGAAATGCCTCTCGATACAATAGTGAATACCATAGGTGAATAGTATCATTGTGAGAAGTGGTGGCAGTGAGAAACAACAGTGCACTGTAATGTTGTTTCTTTTCTTGTAATATAGCAAAAAATTGCTGAGGTGCTCATTCCAAAAAAAAAAAAAAAAAAAAGGACAATTATCAAGCACAAGAATCGGAGAGGATGGATAATGCTCAGATTAGATCAGAATGCTATTAAATCACCATAGGATGCTCATCTTAGGTAACTTCCATAAGGAAGTTACCTAAGATGCAGAAGTACAAAGGGTACTAGGAAAGTTTTGCAATACAGCTTTGTTTATTTAATTTTTTCAAAGTAATTTCCTCTACATTCAATACACCTCTCCATCCTCCGAAACCAATCTTTAAACCAGTTCTGCCAAGTTTCACTAGGGAGTAAAGCACACTCGTTGTCCCAAGCCTGTAGAAGGTCCTCATCACTGGAAAACCGCCTCCCTTTTAGCTTCATTTTCACATGCGGGAACAGTGCAAAGTCGCAGGGAGCAAGGTCTTGACTTGTAGGGAGGGTGCTCGAGAAGTTTCAGTCCTGTCGTGGTCAAATATTCGGTGCAGGCTTTGGCGCGGTTAGCTGGAGCATTATCGTGATGGAGGTACCAGGTGTCCATTCTTGACTTTGGCCGCAGGTTCTTCATAGATCCAATGACTTTAGGCAGGCATTGTTCAGTACACCACTTACTGAACAATGTGTGTCCAAAACGACACGTTCCACAATTCCACTCGATTTGAAAAATACAGCTATCATTTTCTTCTTTACAGATCGGGATTTTCTGACAATTACGGGTGTGCCGTCATCATCAAAGACCCAAACTTTGTTTTGAGTCTTGGTCGGCAGATCGTAATAGTACAGCCAAGTCTTGTCACCTGTCACGATGTTGTTCACATACCAAGATTGCCCCTTATCAAACTTTTTTAACATCTCCCGGCACCAAGTCACACGTCGTGTCATCTGCTCTTCAGTCAGTTGATGCGGCACCCAGAGAGAACAAAGTTTCTTCAGGTGCAAATGATCTTGCAGAATCGAACGAATTGCTGGTGCATTTAGGCCCAAAGTATCCTCTATTTGTTGGTAGGTCACTCGCCTGTTTTCGTCAAGCATTTTCCTCACAGGAGTAACGTTTTCCTCCGTAACTGACGTTCGTGGCCTTCCCGGCCTCTCAGAATCCTCCAGAGTGAAATTTCCCCTTTGGAATTCTCTATACCACCTGAATATCGTTGTACGATGTGGACAATCATCATCTAGTGCAAGAGTCATTTCTTCTAAGCAGTGGTCTATGGTTAAACCACGCACGAAATTATACTGCAAAACTGTCCTTATCTCATTTCGTGACCACGATGCCATCGCAAGCACTTTACACTCTCACTACTAATGAATAACTGAGCCCATCGACTTGGCGCGGCGGCTACCATGCACGTATGAACATGTCTCAACATGCAGCAACAAGCAGCTTCCTGTGATTCATTGTTGCATCATATTGCAAAACTTTAATAGTACCCTTTGTAGTAGTGGATAATGCCTTCAAAAACATAAATAAGGAATCAGTCATCCCTAGAGAGTTGGTGTAAAGCTGGACTGAAAGAATGATATAGGAATAGTACCATAGAGCATAGTTTACATCAACTGAGAAATTCAAGCATCCAAAGATTGAGCAGCTTTGCTTGTGGATAAAAAGTATATGGGCTTGCATTTTGCCCACACTGATTGAAAAAAGCTTGATGTGACTCTGCTTATGGGACAGCAATAATGAGCCTAACCATAAGAACTCTTAGCTGCTCTTGAAGACAAAAGCAATGGAGAATAACTGTACCATCATATTTTTGTGTTGATATTGATAGTTTTGTCTCATTTGAGAACAGGAAATTGTTTTACCGGTATGCATTTTAAGACTTCAATAAATTCCCATAAAAAGATTTTTCTTTTACGTGTCTTAAAAAATCGGATACCTGGCTTATTCAGGAGCATGGGGCATTGGAGAAAGTATGGTATTTGTTAAATAAAAATTCACTCCTGGAACTGTCTTCTACAGATATTGAAATTCTGGGCATTCTGCCAGATAGACTAGATATGCCTTCCTGGTAGACAAGCATATCCAGCAGACTGTAGGGAATATTGTCTAAAATATTACTTGCCAAAGTCATTATTTTGGAAACATTTCATGTAGTTATCTGTAAATATTTCTAGGTGGGTAGATGACTCTCATCAACTGGTGCAATACCACCACTTTGCTTATTGGAGGCTTAAAGTGGTGAAACCCATGTTTAGTCTCTAGAGCAAAGTTTCTGACATCCCTGCCCCCTCCCCATACTTTTCCTTCAACCCATGCGTGGTACCAAGTACTATATGTTTTGATACCTTTCATGTTTGGGGTTTTCATCAAAAAAACAGGATTCTTGGCATTCTGTAGGGGAGGATGGTTGTTAGACTTCAAGAGAGGTTCTGTGGACTGTAGATATGCAAATATATCCCCAAATTCATGAAGGGGATCAAAGTGTGACATGAGTACTTACAGACCTAAGTTTGCCTTCTGTTCCAAGGAAAATAAAGTCAGTGGTTAAAGAGGTAATTCCAGACCACTAGACAGGAATACAGTTATACTGTAGTCACATAGTTAAGAGACAGTCTTGTTTGGCCAGTCTGATTGAATACTATGATGCAGTAACCAATGAACTGCATGCAAAAAATGATTTTTATATCATACACTGTGATTTCAGGAAGGCTTTTGATACTATTATACATAAGACTGCTGTAAAAACTGGAGCAGTGTGGCCTTAAGGGAAAGTTACTGCTATAGATAAAGGGTTCAGTGGAAGAGGACAGAATGGTTATTTGTGGGCACTGCTCTTGTATTAATTTTTTTTTAGTGGAGACCCAGTATTCACTGCTAGGCCCATTGTATTTATTGATGATATTGATTATGCTTGATGTCTAAGTTTGCAGATGATACAAAGTTGGCAGGGCATTTAATGACAGTGATCAGGGTATGCTACTGCAAAAGATCTAGAAAAATTAGGCAGATTTGCTGAGAAGTGACAGTTGGAATTTAATATCGATAAATGCAAGATACTACACATCAGTAGTGGTTATTAGAGAATTACATCCCTACTGTGTGGTACAATCCCTACCCAGGATAACAAAAATCCTGGGGTTATTCTGCAGTTAGACATGAAGTTTTCAGTGAAATAGAGACTGGCTGTGAGATAAGGAAGTGATTAACTCATATAAGGCAATAAGCTCCTAATCTCCACTCCCTTACTCCTGGAGTAAACAACTGTTAGTACAAAAGAAAATTTATACACACTTCGAAATTTTGCAATCCAGCTATTCAGGAAAATGAAGGATTTTTTTACAGTTTGAGGAGAATGAGCCAGCTTAATTAAAGTTAGAGAGATGATGTGCTACATTGGAATGGAATGTTATTATGATAAAGGTGGATGCAGGATGAATGATACCATTCTAATTACAGGTGGGAACCTTCCCTGTGAGCATATAGTGTTATTTGTAATGTGGTTCTAAGGGTTCCCCCCAACTCTGCATCAAGCAATGTGATGAATACAAAACTCTGTAAATGCCAGATTTATTCTTCCCTGTGAATACTACAGCTTCTTTAAAAGCTGCAATGTTCACAAGGAAGAATAAATCTGGCCTTTAACCTTTAGCTCACATACATCTTCTTGATGCTTCTTCCACTAACAGGTGATTCGGTGCAGTTGTTGAAGAGATCACTGATGCTTTTTGGACAGGCTTGTATTGGAGAAATTGGGGTCCAGTGGAGGGTTAGGCCACCACAACGAGCCTGTTGGATTGCATTTTGGTTGCTTCCTCTTCCGCGGTGGACCTGTGATGCTGTGGTATTATTGTGGTTCCATGGACTGTACATGGAGACCGATTGATGTATTCACAAGTGTCAGCTGGATCCTTGGAGATCATTGCAACCTTATTTGGGACTTTATGGTGTCGGATACTTTCATAATATTACATTGTGATGTGGACATTATATTGAGAATGAATTGACCCTCTACAGGGAATCTGAGATAATTGTACATCAGCACTGTTCAGTGGTACAGCATTGTAAATAGGATGCAGGGTTTGCCGAGAAAGCTGGCTGAGACCACATAATTAAAAAAAAAAAAAAAAAAAGGTCAGCCATCTTGAGTGCTGCATAGAAGTCTAGAAGCCTCATTTTTAGGAAAGATGTTGATCTGGGAATGGATACAGAGAAGGGGAATGAAAAGAGAATTTTGTTTTTTTTTTTTTTTACCAGGAAAGGTTTCATTTCTGATAATTGCTAGTACCTGGAGACTAGCCTTGCTCTTGCTGAGAGAATACACCCTTCTGGAATATAAATTCAAATTGAGGAAGGATGATTGAAGGATAGATATGCAGAAATTTGCTGTTAGCCAGCAGGTAGTTGATTGTTGGAAAAATTATGTAATTTATATAAAAATGAATTTGAAACATAATGAAAGGAAGATAATGAAATTGGGGAATTTACAGAATGGACAAAGGAAACGACTTAGATAATGGCAAAGGCAGAGAATTTTGCTAAAAGGTTGGAGTTGATTAATTTTAAAGCAAGTTCGGGATGGCTAGCAGGATTTAAAGAAAGGGACAAAATTACAATTAGATGAGCTTATGGTGATAGTGCCTCAATGGATAAGCAGCAGAAAATGACTGGATTAATAGTCTCTCATATAAACTAATGAAATATTAACCAAGAGATGTTTTAATGTTGATGAAACTGGTTTATTTTTTAAAGTGCATGCCGGACAAAACATTTTCTTTTAAAGGTAATCGTTGCAGCAACAGAAAAAATAATAAAGAGAGAGTGACAATTCTGGTTGGAATGAATATGAATGGCACAGAAAAACTGCCACTGTTAATGATTGGAAAATCAGCAAAACCTAGATACTTCAAAAGAGTTAAAAAGCCTTTCAATGTAGTAAGAGATTAACAAAAAAAAAAAAAAAAGAGAGAAGAAGAAGAAGAAGGCTGGATGACAAGCAAGCTCTTTAAATTTTGGCTTGTTGAATTAGACAAAACATTCTCTACTAAAAATAGGAAAATTCTGCTCTTTGTTGACAACCGTACAGTTCAAATCTATATCGCCCATTTGAAGACAATCGAAGTAATCTTTTTTTACCACCAAACATAACATCTGTAGTGCAGCCAATGGATCAGGGGGTGATTCAGAATATGAAACATGTATCGTAGACTGATGGTCACAAAAATTTTAGATAACATTTCTTCAAAACTGCAGATCAGAATTAATCTCTTGGAAGCTAATCACATAATTGCAAAAGCATGGAAAAAAGTTAAGCCAAAACCTATTGAAACTCTTTTCATAAAGCTGGGTTCAAACCATCTTTGCAAAATGAAGACATGGTGGCCGGCTTGCCTGTAGAAGATATTCTGATCCCAGAGCCTGAAGAATGGAAGGAACTACAAATGGATATTTCATATGAAATGTATGTTGATGAAGATGTGGCTACATCTGGAGAACTTAAGAAGCTGAGATATTCAATGATAGAACGAAGAAAAATCAAAATGAATCATCAGAAGATGAAGAACCTGTTTCTGTGGAATAATCAGTACCGACAGCTAATGAAGCAAATAAAATGTTCGAACAGTTATGCAGATATGTAGAAGAACAGGACAATGTGAAGAATAAAATTTTTCAATCTCTGAATGAACTAGAATTTGTATTGGATTTTAAAAAGGGGGGGGGGGGGAGCAAGAAAAAAATTACTAGCTTTTTTGAGTAAATTTTTGTAAAGGTATTACAGCATATCAGCTTTCCAGTAATGTACTGCATAACATTTGCATTACTGATTTTTTCTTTCTTTTTTTTTTATTAGCTTTCAAAATAAATCTTTCCACATTTTCAATGGCAGTGAACAAAAAAAAAAAAAAACCTCTACATTATCATTTACCTTTCAAATTAAATTTTTTAACCCCCTTTCATATTGTGAAACAAACCTCTTGAATGGTTATGTAGTTTCATAGAATCTTTATAACTAGAGTATGTGTATTTTAAGCAAGTCAGTCAATGTGTATATCATACATGGGTTAGAAAGTAAATTAGTTTCTTTCAAACATCAGTACCAAAGTTCTGAAACTCTTCCAAAGTAAAGAAAATAACAATTAACTTCTCTATTCAATACTAGCCTTCTGTCACTCAAGAAACATTAGCAATTAGCAACCAATTATTTCTTATCAGCACCATAAACAATAGTTTAGGAGCTTCTTCAGGATAATATAAACAGTTATTTTTAGATTAATTACTGTTCTATTCTGGAGGGGGAGAGGAGAAACAAAATTGCTTTTTTTTTAGCTTCTATGAAATGCATTTCTGAATATGTAACAGATAATGGCTTACAATAAAATGTAAGCATTGTGTTGCTAATTTTCCAGTAGAGATCACATACATGAAATTATTAAGGTTTAGGCTAAGATTAATTGACATGCTTAGTAAAATGGAGGGGGGGGGATTGGATAATTCAAAGTAATTTTGATGCCCCTTCAACTTCTAATTATCCAAGATCTACTGTACATAATTGCCATCTAGTCATTGTAATATATTTTGTGACAGAATTTTTCTCAACATTGCTTTGTCTTTTTTGCAAATATTCTGTTTTTCTCTGTCTTTTTCTTTTCCCAAACAACTAATAAAATTACATTAAAATTTATCTTTAATTTTGCAAATTTCTGCTTTTTTTATTTTGGATCTTAGGTGTGCAGTGTCTATGTTATAAAAATATTGTATCTTATCCTTATGTTAGTATTAGTAGAGGCATACGATGCAAGAAAGCAAGCATGTGCAGCATCAGCCAAAAAAAAAAACTCCCATTTCATTCCTCCATTCATTCCAAATGCTTGTCCAGCTCAGCCTTAAATTTATTTAGGTTATCACCTTCCACAGCAAAAGATGGAAGTCTGTTCCACCAATCAACTACCCACTGGCTAAAGGCAAATTTCTGCACATCTGTTCTACAACTGTCTTTCCTCAATTTGAAACTGTGCCCCCTCAGGTTCTTAATCTGAGCAGGAGGAAGAATCCCATCAGCATTCAGCTTGCTCAACCCATTCAAGGCCTTATACACCTCGATCAGATCACCTAGCAGGTGCCTACTCTCCAGGTGCTGCAATTTGCAGAACTTAAGCCTTTCTTGATAAGAGAAAGGCCCTTTGTTCCCCTCACCAATCTTGTTGCCCTTCTTTGTATTCATTCTAGCAACTTACTGCAATGTTTGAGTGCATTATGTTTGAGCCAGATAGGAAATGGATGAGAACAGTCAAACACAAAGATTTGGAGGCTGCATTGCTTGTTTGGTTCAAACAAGCTAGGTCTCAGAATGCTCCAATCAGTACCTCTATTAATGGAAAAAGCGGATGTGTTTGCAATTCAAATGGGGATTGAATTCACTGCGAATCCAGGCATTTTTAAAATTGTTTGCCGTGAAGCAAATCAAGTTTCACCAAGTGTGACATCAGATTGGCTGCAGTCTACATTGCCCACAGTGCTTGAAGAATATATCGCGAGAGATGTCATTAATGTTAACAAAACTGGGTTGTTCTATTGCTGCTTACCCGGTAAAACTTTATCGTTTAAGGGTCAGCAGTGTTCTGGCGGCAAAAAGTCCAAAGAGAAGATAACAGTAATGGTGGCTTGCAATTTGGACTGATCTGAAAAGCTGCCCTTATTCGTTATCAGGAAGAGCATGAATCTGTGCTGTTTTAAAAATGTAAAAAAATACCGGTTGAGTACACAGCAAACAAGAAGGCGTGGATGACTGCGACAACATTTACTGATTGGCTTTTGAATTTAAATAAATGCTTTTTTGTGTGAAAAGTTGCCATGATTGTTGATAATTATCCAGCTCACTCTGAAATGAGATTAAAAGCTATAAAGCTTATATTTTTGCCTCCAAACATTTGAGTCTTTTACAGCCTTGTGATCAAGGCATAATACAGAATTTAAAATTTTATTACTGAAAACAACTGCTAAGAAAATATTTGGCCACAATTGAAGCAAAAGATTTCTCTGTCAACTTATTGGATGCATTGCATATGTTGTGCACTGCTTGGAATCTTATAACACCAAAGACTATCAAATTGTTTTTGTTATGTGGGATTTTCCAAAATGACGGATTTAATACCTTCTCAAGACAATCAAGAAGCTGAACCGACATTCGGTGAAACGTTTCGGTGTGTTTCATCTCTTTCAGAAAGTCTGGTATATTTGGATGAATTTGTCACAGTTGATGATACTAATTTGTGTACAGTGCCGATTTTAACAGATAGTGGTATTTTGGACATCATATGGCCCACAGAAGTGGATCCCATGGGTGAAGATAGTGATGATAATGTAGACAATGACATTGATTTGTTAGTTCCTGTTCCCACTACATCAGAAATGCAAAAATTGATAAAAAGTATGCGCAGATATTTAAATGCACCTACGAGTTGTGAAATGAACTGAATGAGGGACAATATTGAACAACTTGTAGATAATAAGATGATAAATAACACAGTGCAAAAAAGATGTCAGATTTTTTTACAAAAAATAATTAGTTTTTTTTTTTTTTAATTTTTACATATCGTATGTGTTTTTTTTTATCTGATGAAGTCAATGAACATGTTAAATGTTAATAAATTGTTAAAATGCCCCTTGTGTAGTGTTATCTAGCATAAAATGTTAACTGGTTTAAACTTTCTAACTTAACTCTTTTGATTATTATGACATCAAAAACATTGGTGAGGTTTTTTTTTTGTTTACTTCTTTTAACATGAAAAAATATTTCTGTCCCAACAGTTTCAATTGTATATTAAATGTAATTTTCGGTCAAAAATATGACTATAGAGATCACTATTTCCATATCTATTTCCACTTCTTCACAGCTCTCTATCAAGTCCGTTATGCTGCTATAAATTGCTGTGTACCCTGTAGCTAAGTCATTAATATAGTTTTGCTTTAGATATATTCATCTACTCTCTTAATACTTCCTTCTGCTACATACTACTTGAAAACTGTAGATATCTTTCCCTTTCTTATTATACTTTTGCCCGTTTCTATACGCGGTATTATACACTATATTGCCAAAAGTAACAGATACCTGCATGTTTCAAAGAACCTTTTGTTGATGCCTGATTTGACTTGCATATTTTTTCGCTTGCTTTTCCCTGCAGTACAAGCATTTGGTATTCATCTCCTTTTTTATACTAACTCTTACAACAGAGCTCTTGCTAAAAGGTTGGACTTTACAACCTCAGCTAGCTCAGTAAGTTTTAATAACTTTTTCTATACTTTTCATCTTTCTACTTTCTAATTCTGCCTTTCTTCCCATTCGAAGAGCTATTAGTGCAATATGAGGGTGATGTTTCAACTATCCTCATTCTTTTGCTATTTTTGTCTTTATTTAACTTTATTTATCCCTTCCCCATATTCAAATTAATACCTCTCCTGATACCATGTGCTTATTACTATTTATTTTAATTCTAATCTCCACAAAATTCCAACACTAAAATATTTTCCAAATTTACTCAAAAATCTACATATATTTCAAATACCTTTTTCCCACTCTGAAAACACTTAATTATATATATTTTTAACCTTATCCTTATTTTTACCTTATTAATTTTCATTTCATTAACACTGCATTGGGACTACCTTGTCCATACTGTAAAAGAATGTGCTAATTTTTTTTCATTTTGCTTTTTGGCTTTATTTAACTTTCCTTCTACTGTTATGGACAAGTATAGAAACACAGTTCCTGATACATGATTACGTGTAGTCCCCTGGTGAAATACCTAACCATGTATCAATATTTACTTCCACTGACATCAGGCTTTGCATTTTTGCCTTCCCTGTATTTGACCTAAAACTGAATTTGTCCACCCATTTCTGATGACAGTTTTACCACCTTTACTCTTTTGTTTAATCATTTGGTATTAATAATTTTACTTTACAATTCCTTCACCTCCAAATTGGCTTTGCAATTCAGCCCATAATTTTCTTAATTCATCATAAATTTTAGGATATTAACATTCTTTCACCTTTTTTCAAATTTATATTACTTCTTTTTTTCTACTATCCCTTACCCTTCTAGTCCTTGGCACTTTGTGTTATTTTCACCTATGTCTATACAAACTTTATGAGTCTTATCTATTCTTACATATATACAGGGTGTTTCAGTTAAACGTTTCAGAACTTCTAAGAGGGGTAGGGTACATCCTGACAACTCGAAATCATATAGCAATGTGGGGTCAGAAATGTTTTCCTGAAGCGGTGTTGTACACAGAAGCACCATAAAGAAAAGAGACCGTAAGTGAGAAATCGTTTTAATAATAAATGAAAAGAAGCAAAAGGTACATGGATTAAAGTAAGTGTTCGAAGTTTCTTCCACGGGCTACAATGCACGCCTCACATCTCCGACGCATGGACATCCGAACATTCTGGAATACTCCAGGCGAATTTCGAATTTCTTCGGCAGCTACTGCGATTCTTGCAACCAGCTCCTCAGCATTGTTAACAGGGGTGTCATAAACTAGCAATTTCATATGACCCCAGAAATAAAAATCAAGACATGATAGGTCGGGTGACAACTTTTGAGAGATGAACAGATTTCTGCATCGACGCAACAGACAATGTGGTTCCAACATGATGGAGCCCCTGCCCATTATAGCGGAGATGTTCGTAACTACCTGGATGTCACATTTGGTCAACAGTGGATCGGACATGGTGGTCCCGTGCTTTGGCCTGCTCGGTCACCCGACCTATCATGTCTTCATTTTTATTTCTGGGGTCATATGAAATCGCTAGTTTATGACACCCCTGTTGACAATGCTGAGGATCTGGTTGCAAGAATCGCAGTAGCTGCCGAAGAAATTCGCCTGGAGTATTCCAGAATGTTCGGATGTCCATGCGTCGGAGATGTGAGGCGTGCATTGTAGCCCGTGGAAGAAACTTCGAACACTTACTTTAATCCATGTACCTTTTGCTTCTTTTCATGTATTATTAAAACGATTTCTCACTTACGGTCTCTTTTCTTTATGGTGCTTCTGTGTACAACACCGCTTCAGGAAAGCATTTCCGACCCCACATTGCTATATGATTTCGAGTTGTCAGGATGTACCCTACCCCTCTTAGAAGTTCTGAAACGTTTAACTGAAACACCCTGTATACATACACAACTAAATTCATACACACTATGGGCGTGTATAATTTTAGCTGTTCACTGGTATAAAGGGACCACTGGTCTGACAGATAGGAACATAGTTACAATACAGAGTAACAAAGGAATGGCAGGAACAATGTGGCCAGACTTAACTTTCAAAATTGCCACTAAACTGTGTTAAAGTGTCCCCTACATGAAGAGAAAATGTATACATGCCGGAGTTAGTATTGGTGTCAAAATTATTTATTGCATCCAGTTCTTTTAACACTGTGTCATAGTATCCAATCAGGATTTTCAGACGAGACTAACCGTTAACAAATCCATGCTGTGACTGTAGTACAACTGCATTCCTGTCTTTCTTTAAACAGTGACTCCATTATTTTCCCTGAAACAGAAGTCAAGCTAGAAAGTCTGTAATTACTTGTGTGCCCTTTGTGAATTGGAGCTATATTTGCACATCTCCAGTCCACAGGGTCCTCTCCTGAGTCCAAGGATGCGTTCAAAATCATGCCGAAAAATTTGCTTGCCTCTTTTGCTGCCTTCTTTAATATAGCCGGATACATCTCATCTACCCCAGATGTCTTTTTTACGTTTATCTTCAATTTCTCATCCACTTTTCTCTTTCTCTGAGTCATTTCAAAATCATTCAGCACCTTACCAAAATTTGACTCTCTTCTACATCCGTCTGTAAAAAAAATTCCTCATATATGAATGTAGATGGGAAAAAACCCATTCAGGTTGTCGGCAATCTGAGCATGATCATCAACAGTTAATCCATTCATGTCTAGTAGACCAATGTAATTCAACCCCTCCTGATCTTTACATAAGTAAAGAAGTCTTTGCTGCTGCTTTTCTTTGCATTCTTTGCAAAATACTTCTCATATTCTGCCTTATCTTGTTAACCACCTTTGCAATTTGATTGCAAACTAGTTTATATCTACTGTAGCTATCTGCGTCACCTCATAATTTATGTGCATCCCATGCATTTTTGTCCACTAACATTAGTCTCATCCGACATCCATATAAATCTATGCCTGTAACTGTATCTCTTAGTTGGTATAAAAAGTATAGTAGCTTCTACGATAACAGCCCTGAAATCTTTCCATTTAGCATTTCATTAGCAGTTGGTGACTTCATCAGTTTCTTTCACTGCATTGGATTAAAAACTGTCTGGGACTGTTATAGTTTTCTTTACGAAATCAAAAACCCTTTATTTCCCTTGCCTTTGACAGTAGCTACATCTTTATTAACTCCCACATCACTACTTGTGATCACTGCCACCTAATGGCTCTTTTATCTGCAGATTCTTAATGCATGAAGGGTGACTGATGATAATCACATCAAAAAGTATTGCTTTCTCTTGTTACCCCTCTAACTTACTGGTTAGGAAAGAACGATCTGATAAATCCAGAAAAGCATTGATGTTGTGCGATTGACCAACTCACAAATTCCAGAATATAAGGCATTCTTATTTACTGGCCCACTCTATATGTCTGTACAGTTGTTTGTTATACTTACCAAAGTCATTAGGCCTATTTTGCACTCCTTGCATTTTTGTTTTCTGAATGTGTTTATATCATCCCAAACTGACTTCACATTACACTGACCACTTCTCTCCAGCGTTAAACTAGCCACTATAAAATCTAAGGCAGTGGATGCAATGACTTAGAATTTACTTGCTTCTTTTAAATGTTATGGAAATGTTTTAAAATCAAAACATAGGTCTTCAGTGCAGTGTGCCTCATATGGATGTGATGAGGTTATTAAGGTCATCCATATAATGAGGTCATTTTCAACATATTTAGATCATATATAGAAGAAGAACTCTTTATTGCATACAAAAGGCACACGCCGTACACAATACCCTTCATGGCTGCAAGCCAGGGGTATTGGTAAAATAAATATGCACATAATGAATATTTATTTTACCAATAATTTTCATATCTTCCACTTCAAATTTTGAAATTGATTATCATAGCAGAATAATAATAGTTATAGGCATTGCTATTGCCAATATCATGGAGAGTAAAACAAAAAGAGAAGAACCTGGTATTTTGCTCACTGAGGAAGTTTTGAAATTTGTTGTGGATCATTAAAGATAAAGAAATTGATGAAGCAGTAGATTGTTTTCAGAATCAGTTCTGTCAGTTTGTGTGAGAACCAACTAGATCCTTTTTTGAAAGGAGAAAGAAATTAGGTACAGTGATCCTTGGGGAAGTAACAGATGCACGAGGAGGAATGTAACAAATTATCCCGAACTTATGCTTGGAATTTTAACAAATCCTTGTAGCAGTGCAAACTGTGAGATAATATTGATCTATGTTAGAAAAACAAAAACTGAGTTCATATCTTCACTTTTTAGTTTGAAAATGCTCCTGACAGCCAAATCAGGAATAAAATGAACAAAACTTTGACTTAACATTTCTGAAGAGGGTAACAACAGTCTGCAACAGTCTCTTTATGAAAGCAATCAAAATCAATTGATACCTAATAGAATATCCATAACAGTAAAATGCTACGTAAGCTAATGTTTAAATGCATATTATAATGGTATAGTATTATTAATGCGTATTATTTTAACATAAAATGTGTATTGTTGCCAGTGAGATTTAATTTCTAGTGTAGTGTGAACCTTAAAAAAAAAAAAAAAAAAAAAAAAAAAACCTTGCTTTTTCTGAAAGAAATCTTCTCTCTTCCCTCCTATTTTTTGCCTGTTTCAGAATGCGCCAATAAAATCAAAACCAACCAACCAAAGCCTGTTTCAGCCCAAAAACTTTCTATTTTCCTTCTGCTTCCAAATAAAAAATGAGAAGTTAGAAGATATGTTATGTTTTTGTGAGTGCAAAACATGTGAATAACATTGTGGAAAAATTGCATTCAAGAACATTTTTAATAATGTGTAATAGGTTTTGTTGCTTAATGATCCACATTGTACATACGGTGGTTTGAATATTTTTATCAATTAAAATTAAAAAGTTAGAATTGAACTGCATTTCATTCAATTTAAAAGTATATACAGTGAAGGACAGCATTTTTAAGTATTAGACTGATAAATGTAGACATATTTATCACTAGTCCAGGTTACAATCACAGTAAATTCCTAATCAAAATAAGTTGTCTTCAAATTCTCGCAATCAGAAGAAATGAAAGTATGAGCATTTATAAACTATTCCATGTAATGAATTTGTTTCTTTTTCTTGAGTAGCAACTAATATTAATTTCTCACCTTCCCCGTCCCCTTCTTTTAATTGAAGGACATGCAAGGAGAAGTGGTGTCATGGTGGAATTCTCTGATTTGGCTTTTCATGTGTCGTCACGTGGGAATGTAACAGATGATGAACTGGATGAAGCTTTGAACTTTCTCTTTGAAAGGACAAGAATGCAAGAGCATCAGGAGTTAAAAAAATTAGAAAGAGTGTATTTGACATTTAAAGAGTGAGTTAAATTCACAATAAAATCATTTACTAACCAAAGAATACTTTTTATGGACATTACTATTAAAACTGATATACAAGGGGGATATCAAAATGTTCATACCCTTACCTGTAAATAATAGCCCTAGAAAAATGAAACTTCACAGGAACTTTAATCCTTTTCTATGTACTCTCCATGTATAGTAACACATTTCTCCCATCTATGGATCAGTTGTTTAATGCCTTGATCATAGAAGTCTGCACTTTTTGCCTGAAAACTATGATTCTACTTCATTGATGGCTTCCTGAGACGAATCAAAGTGGTATCCATGCAATGGTTTTTTTCATTTCTCGAAACAAGATGACGTCTGATGATGCTAGGTCAGGAGAATAGGGTGGGTGCTGTAGTAGTTTGAAGCCGCACTGGGCAACAAAGTTGGTGGTGGCAATGGCTGTGTGAGCCGGTGCATTGTCTGACAGAAGACGAACACCTTTGGTTAACATTCCACGCCTTTTCACCTTCAAAGCATCACTTTTCAAAAGATTTCTTTGGAATTCTCTTTGGATTTCTTTTCTATAGTAATGGAGTACAATAATCCATAGTACATTAATGATCCAAAAAGGCTGTACTGATATTATTGACAAAATCTTGTACTAAAGAAAATAAACAGCCAGTAGCTACCTTTTGAAATTTAGACTGACAGTCCTTTAGTGCCCAGAGTTAGTGTAGCTTGCATTGTTACGATAATGAAAAACTTTTGTCTGACGTTATTGAAAAGATGAGAGGGGCTGAAAAACATTCTGTTGATAGGATCTGTCCCATCAGTCACTTCTAGATGAATTATGCCTCCATGGTTAAATAGCAGAAAATTTGAACCACTTAACTTCCTTTAAAAGAGTTCAGAAGGTTATTGAACCGTCGTGATCTTGGAAATAGGTGGGGGAAAAACATTCCTTCACATTTGTATTTTATCACTGTCCATATGAATGACAAAAATTCATTCACTATGGACATTTTGAAGTGGATGTCCACATCCATATGAATGACAAAAATTCATTCACTATGGACATTTTGAAGTGGATGTCCACATCCATGCAGACCTCTACTTATAGAGTCAAAAGGGTTTATAGTTGCAGCAATTAATCCTAAATGGAATATACTGCAACAACTTTACGGCATTCTGACTACAGATAATTTTTCAGCTTTTTTATGAACCAGTACACTTTCTTGCAGGTCTTATAAAAGGGAAAATAGGCATCACATTTAATTGCTTTAATGAATATGCTACTCGGTTTTAACTAATTTTCACAACATGAGAGATGTCAAAAGGTATCAGTTTCAAATTCATATTTCTGGACAAAAAAGCTTCAAGGTGAGAAAATTTTAAATTAATGTATAAGTAGTGTTTTGCATCAAGTTAATGCATAGCTGAATGTTTAAATCAACAGTTTCCATGTAAGGCATCAGTAATGAACATCTCATATTGTAAACTCCTTTACAACTTTCCCTAGGATGCCTCCATAGCCAGGTGGGCAGGAGCAGCAGTTCGTAGCACACGCTTCTTGATTAGACCGGGGTTCGAGCCCATGACCGCCAAATACGGAGGATGCGGAAAGGTCAGGAAATGACCACCGCATATCCCCAGAGCAATATGGCCTTAGTTGCTAATGCTCCTAAAAACCATATAAACAACAACAACAACTTTCCCTCTCTTATACCTCAGATAAGTAACACTTCCCCAGTAGAGAAGTCTGTTGTTACATTCATTTGAGTGCTACCACCACCACCCATAGGCATTGTTTTCAGGATAGTTGTCTCCTCACAACTGTTTTGTGAGATCTTGTACTTTGTGTGCCTACCCACCCATTGATGAGGGTACAACCAACCACAGAATGGTGCCATGTGGGTGGTGGCACTCAACTGAGAATGGGTAATAGTAGATTTCTCTGTTGGAGAAATATTACTTATAAGAGCAAAAAGAAGAAGAACTTTCATGAAGGAGTTCATGATATGATATGTTCTTTAAATATCTATTATATATATAGATATAATGCCTTACATGCAAAATATATTTGCTTCAATTTATTTTAGCCTCGTACTTGATGCAAAGCACTAACCTGTACCTTATTCTAATAGTTGGGACTTTCACCCTACAATATTAAAAGTTTGTGCTGTGGATTTGTGGTGTGTGTGTGGTGTATTTGTTATGGAAGTATGCAGGACATTGCTCTCTAAATTTTCAGAAAGACTATTTCCTTAGAAATTTTCATGGAAAATTTCCAAGGAAATATTTTTACAATCATTACACTTGCTGTATCAGGAACAGAGAAAGATCTGCATTTAGTGAAAGTTTTCTTAAGAAAAGGCCTTCTATTCCTTTAAGGGTTTCTTTTTTTTCTTCGCACTGTTAGCAAGTAATAATGTTATACAGCAGGCCCTTGTTTTAACACAGTTCACTTTATGCTGATTTGCTATAACGCTGTTCTTATAACCCATATCGGCGCCTCCATAGCCAGGTGGGCAGGAGCAGCAGTGCATAGCACGCACTTCTTGATTGGACCAGGGTTCGAGCCCGTGTCCACCAAATACGGATTTTGCAGACTTTTCAAGTTCCATATACAGATTACAAACACATTATCCGTAAAGCATGTTATAACAGCTGGTCATTAATCTGGAAAGATTATCCAGGAAATAAACTCTACCAAATAAAACCGGAACCAAAGCTGTGGCCCTCCAGCTTCCAGAAAAGCAGACGAGAAGAAGCAATTTTAGGAAGGCTCAGGATTGGGCATACTCATCTCACTCACCTGTATCTATTAACTAATGACAGTGCTCCAAAATGTACATCATCTCAAGTACAACTGACCATTCGCCATTTGTTAGTGGACTGTCCCCACTTTCAAAACATCCGCTTTGACACTTTTAAATCATTTACTAATATGCAGACATCAATAAATTTAATGCAGATTCTGGGAGATGATCTTAATAAAAAAGAACTATTTACTTTCCTAAACCGGATAGGAATATATAATAAAATATAGTTATTTCATATTCACCATTAGAAAGACACAATATGGCCCAAGTAGCCTATGTGTTGTTAAACCCAACAACAACAACAACCAAATACGGAGGATGTGGAAAGGTCAGGGAATGACCACTGCATATCCCCGGAGCAATATGGCCTTAGTTGCTAATGCTCCTAAAAACCAAATAACAAACAAACAACCCATCTGACTATAACGCTGTCACATAACGCCCTTTTACCAGCGTACAGATTGCATTTTTTGCATATTTAACGAAAACATATCATCTGATGGAGTCGATAGCTGGAAAATGATAGCAAAACAGCATTAAAATGTTTCCCACGCTCAATGAAATTTTCTCCACTCTAATTTAATTGCAGTACAGTGACATCACGTAGTTCTGAGATCAACATTTTAAAAAAAAATGATCAAGTATATTGCTTGTAATATTTGCATTATATGCATTTATCTGAAATCTAGTCATCACTCAATACAGTATTAGATATTGTGCATAATGGAAAATTTACTCGAACATTGTATCATAATTAATGCTACCAATGCAGTTACATTTTCGAAGAGTTAATAGTGGCGGATAAGAATGAAAAAGCAATGTCTGGACAAATGTAAGAAAAAGAAAATTTGAAAATTAAATTAGTCATTTTGAAGCGAATCGATTCCAGTCAACAACAAACGAATGTGTGCCATAATTTAGGACTGGCAAGTTTAACTGTAAGAACAATTATAAAAAATAAAGAATTAATTTTAACAGTGAGAAAGACAGCTGTTTCACCGCAAGCAACTGGATTGAAATTGGAGAGACTTTAACTAATTTTATTGAAGATAATATCCAATGCAGAATTCAGTTAAGTTAAATATTATAAAAAAAAAAAAAGAAAAAAAAGAGAGAGAGAGAGATTAGCCTATATGATGATCTGAAGAAAACTCACCTAAAAAAAATGTGGACCCATTTAAATGGGTCCACATTTACATTTACAAATATATTTAAAATTCAGGGAGAGGCCGCAAGTGCAGATCAAGGAGCTGAAACTTTCAAAAAAGAACTTGTTAAAATTATTGAAGAGGGGTATTATGTGTTATACTTCTCAACAAGCTTTTAACAAAGATGAAGCAGGACTTTTTTGGAAATGAATGCCTAAAAGAAGTTTCATGTTGAAAGAAGTTAAAACATGCCAGGTCTCAAAGTGGCCAAGGATCAGTTGGCTTTGTTATTGGGTGGTAACACTGTAAGGGATTTTAAATTAAAACCCCTTTTAGTTTACCAGGACGAGGGCCAAAGTACAACTCAAAATCGACACATTTTTCATGATTAAATTCATCAGTTAAATTAAATCAATTAAATTCATGATTTTATTGTAATTTTAAGTTTACTTTCGATGCATAAGTAGTTACAACATAATTATATACGTATGTAATTCAGAATATTTTATATGTACAAATATTTTGACCGACATTTGTGCATCTTTTTACTACCGTTTATTACTGATTAGGAAATATCCTATGGTGCCGACTACAACTCAAAAATACATATGTTACCTTATGGGAATGTGGCGCTCACTTAGCGCTCATTTTTCCAGATTGAATTATCAGCATTGAACGGATGTCATCTGTATAGTTAACCATGAAGACATAAGAGAAAGATGTTCAGTACAGGCAACAACCATTCAAGTTCTTCATACATGATGTTAGTGCTGTTGGTACTTAGAGCAGAGGAAAGTTCTCTCCTAATGTATTTCCTCTTTATAGTTAATTGACAAAGTAGAACAGAAATTAGAGTGCAATATTACAATTATTCAATTCAGTAGACTACAATATTTCCAGTTACCTAGTTCATTTACGTATTCTTTAGAATCTGCGTGAATCTGCGAAAGCTTCGGGGTGAAGTGTCCCTTCATCAGCTTGAAGCTGATGAAGGGACACTTTGCCCCGAAAGCTTCTATTTATTACTTTTTACTTATATATATATTTTAATGCTTTTATTTTATATCTGTTTTAGTACTTTATTTATGTATATATGTTTATTTATTGTAATAAAGTTTAACTTAAACCAGTCTGTCAGTTGTTACTAGAAATTATATAGTGATAAAACTGAAGTTGCACAACTAGTAGTTTTTACCAATTTTATGTACTTTCTGGTGATAAAATTTAGAATTATTATGTCACAAAGTAATATATCATTACAGTATATATATATATTTTTTTTGTGTGTGTGTGCTTTTAGATTTTCTAAATGCCATTACTGGTCATGCAGTAGTGAAGAAAAGTTGTCGAACAGCAACAGACTGAAGGATGTAATTATCCAGTATTTCCAAACAGACAATAATTATCAAAATTTGGGAAAAAATTCTAATAAAAGTAGTGCCGCTTTGGTAAGTGTCACAGAATATATCTTACATATATAACCTTCTTGTAGCTAGCACAACATATGACAAAATGCTACTTTTAATTTTTTTATTTTTTAAATTAAATTGGATCATCCTATGTACCTTTCCCCACCAATGTTCTCTAAATGATTATGCAGTACTTTCTGTGTGCATTTTGATATTTTATGAGAAATTGTTTTTAATTTTTGGCATTTAACAGATGCTAGTAAGGGCCAGCTAATCTTCCATAGAACTTTGGTTTTGCAGGCTTCACAGAAATGAAAGGCAAACAGCTGACTGAAACACAGGCAGCCATGTGGCATCTGTGTGACCATAAATGAGTGACCATAAATTCTAAGAAATGTTCTGAAAACATTATTGATTATTATTGGCTTCTTTTGTTTTGCAAATCATAATTAATAAAGCAGTTTTCATTTTAAAAAAAAAAAAAAGCTAAACAATTTTTTATAATAAAAAAAGTGTCTGACAGATGCCATGAGAGTATATTTGTTCTATTTAGGGCAACTTGCAGAAGGTTAACATACAAAAACAATTCTTTGCCACTTTAGAAAGTTCACAAATACACTAAAAATATCAGAAATAAAATTTTGTTTTTACTTTGTCATTCCCAACCTTATGCCAAGTCCCTGTCAATATTATGAAACCCACACTTCTCACAGTTAAAGTCTTGTTAACTTCAATTAGGTCACCACACAGATGCTTGGAAACCGGGCATCTGTGTTGTGACCTAATTGAGTTTATAAGGTTTACAATTTACAATTAATTTCATAGGCATGGCTAAATTAAATGTACGTGGCATCTGCACTCTTTCTCAGACAATACACAAGAGAAATTTAAATTGAAAGGATGATTAACAGTTGGATATGCAGAAATTTGCATTCCTCCAAAGAATAACTGATCATTGGAATAAGCTTCAACCTAGTGTTATTGAAGTGAGTAGTTTGAAACCTATAAAGAATTGGGAAAATTAATAGAAGGAATGAGCATGTAGAGTGGATCAAGTTTTTCTTGCATAAATTTATCAATACACTGAGAATACATTAAATTTCTTTGAAAACACTTTCTACACCACATTTTCCATGTTCATCTTGCAACAGTTCCTCCTGCACATTCTAGGAACCTCTTACTTTGTGTACTAATATTCTCAGATGATTTCTCAGATTTTAATATAAGAGCAGAAAAAAAAATACATTTGAAGCTAGCCACTGAATTGTATAGTGCTGTATATTGTGAATTTGGTGCTTTATTAATTATGATTTACAAAAACTTCATCATGCTCAGTTTATCAAAAAAATCAATGTTGACTCCTTGGAGTCGAAGGTGGGTCTGTGAATAACATCATGTGAAGTGAAAAAATACAATTTAAGCTTAGTAAAATCAGTTTTATTTTATTTGGTATTTTCATTTACAATCAACAATAAAGGTTTGTGATAACAAAAGTAGGATAGATAGTTGAAACAATTCAAACTATTAACATTGCAATTGAAGACCAAGTCGATACATGATTGACCATGCGTAGTAGATTTTGTAGGATCTGATGCGAGTTTAATATTGAATGTTGATTCCATGAAGTTGAGGAATGGAGCATTTTCAGATTTCTTAACGTCAATGTTCAAATTGCCCACTAAAGTTATCGGGATCCTTTGAAAGTTGAATTTCCTTACGTTAGATGTCTCCAAACTTTGGCATATAAATCGCTAGATTGGATATTAAGAAATCTTTAATCTGCTCCAGTGTTGAATTAGGTGAGATGCAGAATGTTACGAGCAAAGTCTTCTATCCATTTATTTCAACTTCAGCTGCGCAAATGTCTCCACAATTATCTGTACCAGTCATTTGCCATAGTGGGTCTGTATCTACGGTAATGAGAATATGTGGCGTACATATTGTCGATTTGACTTTATTTTATATCGCAACACCACCAGATCGCACAGAAGGTCTTCTGAATTGTGTGATACGTTTGATTCATCGAACATCAGTATTTCCATCGTTTTCAAGCCGTTTCATTTAATGCCAAGATATTCGATTTCATGAGAATTGGATCGGTCGCAATGTTTTTCTATGAAGTTTCAAACTGTGTGTATTCAACAATACCATTCTGAAACTCGACAAAGTAACTTGATCCCAAAATTGTAATGCAATTGTAGAGAGTGTTTCAAAATGATGGTTATTCGAACATTTCCATTCAGTTCGAACATCTTCATCACCATCATCATCATCATCCATTTTCAATCCACTGAATGATGAAGGCCTCTCCAGCAACTTTCCAGTTCCTTCTGTTTTGTACAATGGCCATCCATTTACTACCCACAAACTCATGAATTTCATCTATCCATCTCCGCCGTTGTAGTGGCATGTGATGCAAGAAAGCAAGTGTGAGCTCAAGTATGAGCTTATGCAGCATCAGCCAAAAAAAAAAAAAAAAAAACACCATTCCCTCCAAATGCCTGTCCAGTTCCTCATTAAATTTATTCAACCTATCAACTTCCACAACGACAGATGGAAGTTTTGTTCCAGCAATTAACCACCCGCTGGCTAAAGGAAAATTTCCGCACATCTATTCTACATCTGTCTTTTCTTAATTTGAATTTATGCCCCCTTAGGTTCATAATCTGAACAAGTGGAAGGATCCCATCAGAATTCAGTGTGCTCAACCCATTCAAGGCCTTATACACCTCAATCAGATCACCACGCAGGTGCCTAGTCTCCAGCCACTGCAGAACTTAATTCTTCATTCCCCTCATCAATCTTGTTGCCCTTCTCTGTACACGCTCAAGCAAATCAACATCCTTCCTAAAATGAGGCCTCCAAACCTGTATGCAGGTTTGGAGGCCTCATTTTAGGAAGGCATGGCCTGACCGTTGCCTTATACACCGTTGCCTCCTTTTCCCTGCTAGCAAAATTCCTATATATCATTGACAAAATCCCATGATTTTGTCAATGATATATAGGAATAGGTGCATGTATACACCCTCAATTTAGATCCTTCGAGGGCATTACCCTAACACATCCCATATATCCACCTATTTCACGATGACTGCCATCCGTCCCCGAAACCCACAACACCCCTCGCTTCAGGTCGCTACTTATTCTAATAGAAGTTGTGCAAGAATCACCTTCACCTCTGCCTGCGGCTACTGTTAAACTATTAGTCCTTGTATCTATCTCCCAAGCTAGCAGTTTTCCGACCCACCTAACACTGCCTCGATAGCATCGGCAAATATTCTTGCACCCTTTCTATTTAAGTGTATCCCATCCCTGTAGAAACAGTCTCTCCTGTTAACAAGTAGAGACCAGGCTGAAAAAAATTCTACCCCTTGAGCCTTGCACATTCTTTCCACGGTCGAATTGATCGACAAGGCTCTCATCAGATACTCACTTGTATCGTGTCTGGCCAGAATTGCAGACACTTTCAAATTCAACCCTAATTCTCGGCTTTTGTTCAGCAGTGACCTGTACTTGTTAAGTAATTCTGCCGGTCTCCTACTCTTAATATCATTAGTGCCAACGTGTACAACTATATCACCTATTGTGCCCTTAAAAGATGATATCCGCTCTACAACGTCATCAACCTTTGCCCCTGGCAGACATACCTGGTCCTGTTCCACCTATCCTTTTTACAAAGCATGTTCCCCGTTTCCCTGACAAAAGAGTCACCAACAACTACTAGTTCCTGTGGGACCAGCGCATTCTGCCTTGGGGGTTGCCGCTGTGTCGCGCGATAACCAATTGCAAACTCTGGTGTTGATGTGGGAAGCTGAGAGCTTGATGGGCCCCTCAATTTAGATCCTTCGAGGGCATCCACCCTGTCCTTCAAGCTCTCATATAGGCCCATAACAACAGAGTTGTCGCTCGATTTCCTTACACTCCTTACATCGTGCACACACAAAGACAATCCCCATGGCAATATGTTCTGTTCCAGAGAGTTCGGCAAACATTTCACAAGTTGCACATTTTTTTAGGCTCTGATGCGTTGGAGAATAGCCCCCCCCCCCCTCAATTCTCCCCCGAGACACAGCACTCCTACCACTTTGTACCCGTTGATTTGCTGCTCTAGTCTGGGGCATGATATTTTAAATTAATAAGATCGATAAATTTAATTAATTAAATGTCAATACTATGCTATCTAATAAGAAACAGTGATGCTTATTACGCCATATAATTATACGTTAGAGCTACCTAGTTAACACAATTAAAAATTTGAATTCCCTAGCACTCTATACAAAAACAATGGCTGCAAGATTCAAACGAAATAACGGTTTTACGTATATTAAGTAGTAATCTACAAAAACTCTTTTATCTAAATTAAAATAAAGATAACCAGCGTAACTATAACTATAAGACTACATATAAAGTATAATATAAAATAACAATTAGGTAAATAAAAGGCAAACATTTATCGCTTTTTCGGAGCCTGTAATTCACAGCTGTAATTTTTAAAGAAAGTGAGCACCCTCTTCCAGGTTTTCTTCTAGATCCTCTTTCGTACCATTCTGTTATTTTCTTAGTCCATCTGTCATCATGTCTTTGAGCTATGTGTCCTGCCCAAGACCATTTTAGTTCTTTAGTTTTGATAAGAATGTCCTTTACTTCAGTTTGCTGCCTAACCTAATCCATGTGGTTCTCAACTTCTCTTCCATTCTTTTGGTGAGTGCCCAAGTTTCACTTCCATGAGTTATGGGGTGAGTATACATTGGTTCATTATTTTATGTTTCAGACAAACCGGGATATTGCTCTTCAGTATGTGACTATATTTCCTGAATGCTATCCATCCAAAATTTATTCTTCTCTTGACTTCCAGCCATTTATCATTATTATAGCTAATAACTTGTCCCAGATAAGTATATGACTCCACCTTTTCAATTACTGCTCCTTCAATCATTATGTCCTTTTCTGTGACATACTTGTTCATCATTACTTTTGTTTTAGCCATATTCATCTTTAGTCCAAAATCCTTACTTGCTGTGCATAACTGATTAAAATTTTCCTCTAATTCTTTCAGATTGTGGCTCTTGACTATAATGTCATCTGCAAATCGTAAATGGTTTAGGTGCTCTCCATTCACATTTACTCCTTTCTGCGACCAGTCTAATCTTCTGAAAGATTCCTCAAGGGCAGCAGTAAACAACTTCGGAGATATTGTGTTTCCTTGTTGAACTCATTCTCAATTTTAAATTTACTATTGTCTTTGTCTAATCTAATAAAGGAAGTAGCATTCTCCTATATTTTCTTCAAAATCATAATATATGGGGTAATATGCCTTGTCTTTCCAGTGCCCGAAACATTGCCTTATGCTGTATGGAGTCAAATAACCCTTGTGAACAACTTGTAGATGTGGGATAACAAGCTAATTGGTCTATAATTTCCAATTTATCTCCTTTCTTATGTAGCAAAACTATAATTGCATTATTCCACTCCTTAGGCATCACATGTTTTCTAATGCATTTTGTGAAGAGTCTTGCCAGTTTTTGTGTTATATCTCCTCCTCCTCCCAATTTTAACAACTCTACGGTAACTTCATCTTCCCCAGGGCTTTCTGATTCTTCATTTTCTTCAGTGCATGTTCTACCTCATCAGGTAGGATATCGGGTATGTCATATGTGTTACTAGTTTGCGATCCATCTTCCCCACTGCTGGCATCATTCCCTCGCTCCTTGTATAATTCTATATAGTAGTCTTCTGCTATTTATAAGTACACCATCGCTATTCTTCAGTTTCATTATCATTTGTCTTTCTGTATTAAATAGCTGCTGATTTAAGTCCTTTTTTTCCCTTAATGCTTGTTCTAATTTTCTTGTGTTAAATCTTCTTATGTCCTCTCTGAGTCTCTTTCTAATGGCTTTGCATAACTCAGTATAATCAATTTTCTTCTTGTCAGTGCTTGTCTTGCTCTTCATTTGTTGCCTTTAGTTCATCATAACAAGTGTTTCTTGACTAATTTTTTTCTTTGGATTTCTTTTTCCCTATATGTTTCTTGCGCTTTATCACTTTCAGAAAGTTGTAATATTCCTTGTTGATATCTTGGTCCGGAGCAGTCTGCAGAAGCTCAAACTTGTTCTTAAGTTATAGTACATACTGCTTTTTCTCCTTTTCTGTTATCACAAAAACCTTCATGTTATTTACTCGAGTCAACAAGTGTGCATCTTACCATTCTGTGATCACTTCGAAAATTTACCCTATTCAGGACAGGAATGTCATTCATGATATATCTTCTGTTAGTGAGGATGAAGTGGATTTCATTAGTTGTTAGTCTGCTGACCAGGTTAGCTGGGTGGGTAAAGTGCCTGCCTGGCAACCGAAAGGTCGCGGGTTCGATTCCCGCCTCGGGCTTGGATCAAAGTACTGCAAAAACCTTGGGATGTGCATTATGGCCACAGAAGCCTATGCGGCAACAACTACCAAAAAAAAAAAAAAAAAAAAAAAAAGTGTTCATGAAAAAAGTGTTCATTACTGCAATCCTTGAGATTCTGCAAATCTCACAAGTGTTTCACCTCTCATTTTTTTCACCAATTCCAAAATTTCCTATAGTGCCTCTTTCTTCACTATTTTGTCTTTTTCCAACCTTAGCATTGAAGTCCCCCATAATGATAGTGTAGTGTAGTGGGTTTTCTGCTCATCTAGAAGACTCAATTTCAGTGTACATTTCTTAATCCTCTTCATCATCATCATGGCTTGATGTTGGTGCATAAATCATTATAACCTTTAGCTTGTACCTCTTAGAAATCCTAAGAAAGTACATAAAATCTTAGAAATCCTAAGAAAGTACATGTACTTTCGAATTCCAAAAAGTTGTTTTTTATATCCTTTCTTCACTATTTTGTCTTTTTCCAACCTTAGCATTGAAGCCCCCCATAACGATAGTGTAGTGTAGTGGGTTTTCTGCTCATCTAGAAGACTCAATTTCGGTGTACATTTCTTAAATCTCTTCATCATCATCATGGCTTGATGTTGGTGCATAAATCATTATAACCTTTAGCTTGTACCTCTTAGAAATCCTAAGAAAGTACGACCCTAGGTGATGTACTTTCGAATTCCAAAACATTGTTTTTTATATCCTTTCTTAGAAAGGATATAAAAAACGTTTTGGAATTCGAAAGCCAACTCCACCTTTGTTCCTTTCACTGTTTCCATTGGTGTACAGCAGATTTCCACTTGATAAACCTATAAGTGATTCATTTCTTCTTATTGTTTCAGCCAAACCGATGATATTCCAATTCACATTTTCTGGTTCCTTTTCCAGCTCTAATATTCTGTCTTCACTGATGAGCGATCTTATGTTGTAACAGACCAAGTTCAGTTTCTATACATGGCAGCCTGGTCCTACCTTGAGATTCTTAGCACCCTCTGCTTCAACTCTGATCCTCACACTGCCGTAACAGGGGTGAGTGAAAGCCACTGGGGACTGAGGGCCATTCGTTTCGTTGTGCTGGAGGGTTTGGTCTTTTCCTCATCACGCTGACCAGGCGTCTTGAAGAGAACCACTCTACCCGCTCGTTGCCACCTAAGTGACGTAACAGGGGTTGCCATCAAGAAGGTGCGCATGAGCGGATTTAGGGAAGCAGGCCAACTGGACTTCTCCTAAATCTTCTGTAATAGAAAGATATTGGATCCATCAGTGTTTAAGACTGAGTGTCTGATAACACACAGAATACCTGTTCTCCTCTAAGTCCCCTTGCATCTTAGGTGCATTACAACCACGAGCATGGTATAATGTAAAGTTGTCTTTCAGATTTCTGATGTACAGGCCATCGATGCTTCTAACTCTCGACAGTGCAACATATACCAGTTCCTGTTCTAGACTTATTCTAATAGAGTACAATTTCTTTGAAAGTTTCACCCTGAGATTTATGAATCGTCATGACACAAGCTTCAACCAAAGGAACTTGGATTCTTTTGCATTTAAACATTTTGCTTTTGAAAGATACTGTGGTGGAAGTCTCGCAATTGGAGTCTAGCCAGATTTTAATACCCCACGATGCGACAGTGTGCGGGCAAGTCTTGAGACGATTCTTAGTTCCAACATTCTTGCTTTTGAAATGTAACCACAATCTTTTGATTTCTGTTTGTTTCCATCTCAACGTACTGTAAATTTCCGATCGCTTCATTGACCAAACCAACTTCAACATCGATGCTTGTAGTGATCGTGTAAGGTTTTCCAGTTGATAGATGCAATACGTACAGCAAACCTCCGTGTCTGCTGCGCTCATTTGTGGAGTTTTGTTCGCATACTAGTCAGCTGTTCATGACTCTTGTAACCGGTGAAGTGATCGTCGGCTGTACAATCAATGGTAGTGTTTCCTTCCAATGCTTGAGCATTATATTGAACAACATTGTTGTTGCATTGAAACAAACAAACAGCATTTGGTACTTGTTCCATGACAAAATGTTCTAAATTGACTTTCAATTAACTTTTTTCCTTGTCTAATGTTTCGCCATTTCCAATGTCAGCTAATATGCTGGAGATACAACGTCACTCTGTCTCATCACTTGAACCAGTCGAAAGAAACTGAGAGACTGCCACAAAATTTCACCACCGACAGAATTCTTATGTCTTGAATATTTGCCTTGCATTCACTGGCGGCAACGTATGCAAATCTCCACAAAATATGATATCTAAACCACCAAACTCTCAATTGAATTATCCCGGTGATCTCTTGCAGTCTGGTGTTGATCATGTGCAAAATTTCAGCTCCAGTCATGCTAACTTCATCGATGAATACTGCTTGAACATTTTAAAATGTTACGATTGAGGTGCAAAGTTTCTCAAGCAAGACCACCGTATATTTGTGTCATACCAACTTTGAACAGCGAATGAACTGTAGTGTCGTTGATCGTGATGTGTGCCTGACTTAAGCAATTGTAAGTTTCCATCATAATTTTCAAGGTAAACACCTTGCCACTTCCTGCTGGACAAGTAAAGAATATTTGGAGTGGTGTAATGTTATCTCAATCTGTTATTCAATGTATAACTTCAAGAATCAACTCGTGCTATTCACCATTCGAATCAATTTGCAGTAATTGTCGCTGGTCATGACATTATCTCGCCGACATACCACAGCAGATAATGAGTTTGCTGAAATTTCAATACCATCATTGCTCTCTTAAAGTCTGTTACTAGCATCCTCTGCGATTCGACTTTGAACATATTCCTCACATTTTGCTCGAGCATCCTCTTTATCGTCCATTTCAATGCAAAGTTTTCTGCAATACTCTAATGTTTTGTCAATATCGATGTCCGACTCATACCTTTTGCAGAAATTCATAAAGTACTCTTCATTTTCATCGTATATTTGAAGAAATTCGTTTCTTCAGATATACAATGAAAAATATCAACATTTCATTTTTGAAAGGCCAGTAAAGTAAAACCATCTCACGTTTATACTCTGCCAATTCAGACATTCATAGTGGCGATACCTTATGACTCACATCTGTTTTCTAGGTTTACATTGTCCCTTCACAACATTCTATTTTACTGAAAAATCAGCCAAGCAAAGTTGACTGAGCTTGGCTGATTGCAAATCTCGATGATGATTCTACCAACATATAATATTTTCATTCCATATGTCGGTAGAATCATCATCGAGATTTTCTTCAGCCATTCGCTTCTTGGTCTTCTTACTTTTCTGGCACTCGCTGAGGCCAAGTAGTTGGAACATACACAACTTCTCTACTAGCCTCAGACTGTCTCTTGCGAGCTCATTTCAGTGCTGTTCAACATTTTAATGCTAATGCGTTTTAATAAGTCTGTGTAGTCTTGATCTGGATACTCTTCTTGCAATTTGATCAACTCTTGATGCAAATGGCTTATGCATCTGGGACGACCCGGCTAGCCAGGTGGGTAAAGTGTCTGCCTGGCAACCCAAAGGTCGCGGGTTCGAATCCTGCCTCAGGCTTGAATCTGAGTAGAAAATGCAAAAACTTTGGGAGGTGCATTATGGCCACAGAAGCCAATGTGCCAACAACAAACAAACAAACAAAAAAAAAGCCTCTGTTGGTTTTGTTATCATATTCTACAACGTATGATGCGCATGAATGTTCCTCGAGTATGAACTGTAAATCCATGTTTGAATTTAAATTACCAGCTATCCAAGGATTGAAGGTATTCGTCCAAAGTTGGGTCATATTTCTTTTCATTAGAATGGTAGGTCTCGTCAACCCTGATCAAATAACATCCAAGTAAGTTTTCATATCCAACTTGTGCTCTTCTAGAAACTGCTCGCGTGTTTCGTAATGTTTCTCTTCAAGATCTTTCTTCTATTGTTGAAAATGCCATTTGAAACTTGAACATCGATTGTCTTGTGTGTTCATCGGTATTAAAACTAGAGTTTGATCCCTAGGTCAATGTAAAATATTGGATCTGCATCAATCGTCATTCTACTCGAAACAAGTAAATGTGTGCTTGTACACCTGATTTGAGTAAGACGTCAGAAGATCTGAAGCATCAATGCTTTGTGCAATTCATCTATTATTTCTGCAGTCTTTGGCATATCTTCCAAAACCAATTCTTTAGGATCATTTTGTAGCCACAGCAAAATGTGAGCATGCGGACTGCCACGATGCTGGAACTCTGTACGCTTCAAGAAATCGATTACTTTGAACTTTCCAAAAGGATTGTACCTTTTCGATTGCAGTATATGCATTATAACTTCAACTAGCTTATTGAAGTATATTGCACATGACAGGATCCTCATTGACTAGCTTCGTGTGCTGCAATGCTGTCCATTCTTTCATTGGATCGTCAACTTCTGTATCTTCGCTACTGTTTAGTCTGTGAAGTGTTTCCAAGAGATGTGGCCAGTGAACCTCTGCTGCACTCAATGTCAGAAACATGGTCGGTTTCCCAAGTTGTCTGATCATAGCAAAGATGTCTTTCTTGCGTTTGAGACCAGTAGAGTACAGAATTTGGAATGAATTTGAGAAATGGCAAGTAATGTTCAATACATTTGAAAGTGGAATATAAACCTTCAGTTATTGTCAGGCGTAAAATTTTCATCGCCATGTATAGAATATGATGTGCTTTTACTCCTCAGCAATCTTTTCATTAGTTGCCATCATAAACGGAGTAACACATAATCCATCTTTAAATTTACGTTGATGGCCTAAGTATATCGCTGGAAATGACAGTTTCTCAGCATGTTCATTGTAAACTATCGACATTGGTTTATTGTGTTGTCCAGGAGCAATTGTAAGATATTTGTCTTCATTCCAAAGTAAAGTGTGTTGCTGTGCCATAAGTAATTCGATGTCACTTTCAGACAATGCGATCTTCTCTACATTGTCTACTTGTTCGATATTGGTAACTCTCGATGAAACTAGCAAACAACTGACGATCGACTGTGATGTTATAACATTTGTACAGAGGAGTATTGATTAAATAGCATAGCCAACATTTGACTAAGTAAGTCGATTTATGAATCAAATGCTTCTTGATATGAATTTTGAATACATAATCGTCGTCTAAAGCACAAAGCAACTCTCTAATCTTATTATTCACATTAACTGGAACATTTATGACTTGTCAGATGACACCATAACTGCCAGTTTCATATCGCAAACATCAAATCTGCATGAATGGCAATCTAGCCAAAACCAACTGTTCGCTTATACAATCGAGCAGCAGTAAATTCGATGGAAACGGATGATGTATGAAGTCGTTGGACTTGATAATGACGGTACATGTCCCGATTCTAAGCTTGTGAAGCATGTATTGCAAAGCATAAACGATGCCACATTCTCTGCTTCTGGAAATTCATCTTCAAGAATTTATATATGGTTTGGCTTTGGTAATCTCAAATCATTCTGAAACCACAAACACTGCAGACATATCCGAACGAGTTATTGAAAAATGTTCCTTCAAATTCTTTTGAAGCTAATGTATAACACTTTTTATGACCTTCATTTGCTGATTGCACTGTTCTTTTCAATGTCAATGGCTGGACATCTGCCTCTAATTGATCTTACTCACGTTTACGCTTATGATTCTCGTGTTCCGCTGCCGACTTTGGTGCTTGCTTTTCATAGATTTGTGATTTTGTCGAATTCTTTGAACACGTTTAGTTGATGTAACTTTATGTAACTTTCGGCATTGTCACAACTTAATTAAATGAAACACAACTGCATTGCTCAACAAATGCAAAGTAATTGAACGAAGTAGTTACTTTAACAAGTTGTTCAACTCTCGAAAACTAAAAACCCGATTTGAAATCTAGTTATATATCCTTGTAGAGCTCTTCTCAAAGGGCAACAATTTTGTTGCTTACTGTTTTTGTCTAACATTTATAGTTTTCAAGATATTGCAAAAACAAACTTGAAAATACTCTAATTATTCAAGTCTCTCAACTTTGCATCACTATTACTCGGGAACTATAAGAGCTACATGAAAACTATATACATAGATGTAAAAACTGTTTCCTACTGAACAGTTTTGTCGCTTACTGTTTATATCTATCTATCATAGTTTAGAAGTTATTGAGAGTGAAAGTAACCAAGGTGCAACGGCAAATGACCAAAATGTGAACTTTTTAGCTTTTTCGAAAAAAATATTAAATATCAAAACGTCTAATTTTTTCTTGCATATTTGTCCGATGGCATTATATACCCGACAAAATAAGTATAAATTGTTTATACTATTGTCTATTAGTTTCGGAGGTATAACAGCAGTTAGACTTTTCGTGGCAGCCCGAGTGTCGTAGGGTACCCCGAGCATAGACATTATTCACGACAAAAAATGAGCATGATGTTTTATTACAGTAAACCCTCGCTAATTCAGTTACAGTTAACCCAGATTAAAATACAAAAAATTCTGTTCACTGTTGAGTACTTCGAAAGACAAGATTTAGGAAGGCAAATAAGTCACTCTGACTGTACAGAGAGAGATGGAACGTACATTACATTGTCTTGCATATTGTTCAGTATCATTGTTGACTTTGAGTTGGACGGATGTTATTGCTTCATTTGCATACTCCTTTATAAATACATAAGTTACCATATTTTATATAATTATGAGTTCTAAAGAATTTAAAAGTGGAATAAAAAGAAAACATGTTACAACATTACTTTAACTATCATTAACAACTTTAAAGTGATAGAACAACTTAAAAATGGTGTTCCTGCAAAAAAAAAACAATCTTTATAAAGGCATTTGCTTTAAAATTTGATGTGGGGAGTGATAAAGCAGTGTATCAAATAGACAGACATTAAAAATGCCAAAAGAAGTGTTGCTGGAAGATGTATTTTAGTGATATTTACAGCAACGATCAAGTGGCATGGTGTTGAACTAAAGGCAGCAGCAGAAAAGTTTGCAAAGTATTTGAAGTTGCATAATTTTATTTGCAGTTCAGGATGGCTGTGGCAGTTTAGACAAAGGCACAATATCACTAATAGAAAAGTTTGTGGTGGAGCCCTAAGTAATGATGTTGAAGGTTTTGAGCCATTTAGAAAAAAATTTAAATGAAATAATACAATCAGATCTTTGTTATTCTCAAATATATAATGTTGATGAAATGGGACTGTTTTTACATGGTCTACCAGAAAATACACAAGCTTCTTGTACAGAGCAGTCAACACCAGGGTGGAAAAAGAACAAGGAGAAGTTTTCAGCACTTCTTTTAAACAATGCAGATGGAACTCATCAGCTAAAGTCTGTTATGGTCAGCAAGGCTAAGAATCCAGGGCATTAAAAGACTGTATGAGCATATTGCCTGTTGATTACTACAACTTGAAAAATGCTTGGTTCACACAAGGAATTACAAAGAATTGGTCCCATAACCACTTTGTACCCGAAGTCAAGAGGTACCAGAAAGAAGTGTTGAAATTTTCAGATTACCAGATTAAAGCACTTCTATCCTTAACAATGCCTCCACACGTCGGATATTGAAAATACGTTCAGTAAGGATGGTAAAATAAAGTGCTTGGCTTTGCTGCCAAACACAACTGCCTTAATACAGTCCATGGACCAAGGCATCATGATGCCATCAAAATATCAAATCATACAATATCAAGTCTGTTATCTTCAACTGGGCCAATGCATGGAGGGACACTAAAAAGGAAAATTTAGTGAATGACTGGAAAAAAACTCTTTCAAAATACAAATGGTGTTATTGTCTTTATGGGATTAGAGCCAGATTACTTTCAGACTGTGTTGAGTGCAGCTGAAGAGACTGAAATAATGCAAGAAAATATCCAAGATTGGCTTGAACTGGAAGGCGATTCTGGATTTCAGCTTCTGACAGAGGAAAAAATTGCTGCAGATGTTATTAAAGATTTCGCTATGGAAGAAGAATCAGATAATTAACTACAAGAATCTACAATTAAGAAGAAACTTCTTAGCTTCACAGGAGATAGCATTTATGCAGTAATCAATTATGTGGACCCTTCAACAAATCAAAAATAGCAGGGGTATTATGAACACCTAAGAACTGTGAGAGAGATCCTAATTAAAGAACAGCAGCAGAGGTCTGTTCAGACAAAACTTGAGTTTCTTCAAACCTGCAGTATTACATTAAAAAATAAGTACAACTTCTGAGTCTTCTGTCAATAGATAAACGTATTGTCTTTTTATAGTTTTTAAATAAAGGCTCTGCAGCGATTTTTTTTTTTTTTTTTTTTTTTAATTTTCATCAGCACTACTTATATCATTAAATTTTCCATTTATGTGTGTTCTAAGTTTTTTTTTGTCTTTTAGGGCAATTTTTTGTTTCACTAATTTGAATTATTGGGAGGAAGACCCCCCCCCCCAATTAATCCGAATTAGCGAGGATTTACTGTGTGTGTGTGTGTGTGTGTGTATACAGGCATACCTCGGTTAACGTTACCTCTGATAACGAAGCTTCGATATAACGAAGTCCGCAATTTCAAGCCCCATTTAACATAAAAAAAATATTCCAGTTTAATCACCTGAAATCTAAACAAACTGAAGAAATTACGGAAACCTTTGGGGCTTCTCGTGGTTGGTTCGAGAAATTTAAAAAACGGGCCAGGATTCATAGTGTAAAATTAACAGGAGAAGTTTCCAGAAAAACTAAACGAAATAATTGAACGTGAAAATTTTCCACCAAATTTGGTGTTCAATGTTGACGAAAGCGGTTTGTTCTGGAAACGGCTACCAACAAAAAGCTTCATTTCTATTGAAGAAAAATCAGCTGCTGGGTTCAAAGCAGCCAAAGACCGTTAACGTTACTCTTTGGATCAAATGTTATAAATTATAACATTTTACGATTATAAATTAAAATTGTTATTAGTTTACCATTCAGAAAATCCGAGGGCGTTAAAAGGTAACATAAAAATGAATTTACCTGTAATATAGAAAGCAAATAGAAAAGCGTGGGTTACCAAGGAGTTATTTACTGATTGGTTTGTTAACCACTTTTGTCCTGAAGTAAAACGGTATTGTCAAAAAAACAACTTTGAAAAAAAAAGCTCTTTTGTTGTTAGACAATGCTCCGGGACATCCTACTGATCTTAACACGTTAGACACATGCATTCCTGTCAAAGTTGTGTTTCTTCCAGCAAACACAACTTCCCTGCTTCAACCATTGGATCAGGGAGTAATAGCATCATTTAAAGCTTATTATCTGCGTCGAACATTAAGCAATTTAACTGAACTAGAGGATAAAGAGGAAATGACAGTTAAAACTTTTTGGAAAAACTACACCATTAAAAACGCAATTGAAAACATTGATAGTTCTTGGAAAGAAGTCATTAAGAAATGCTTACATGGAATTTGGCGCAAAATATGGCCAGAAGTTGTACTAGAAGAAGAAAATAACATCCAAGAAATTAGAAATGAAGTTATCCAGATGGCTCAATCAATAGGTTTCGAAAATGTCGATGAAGAGGATGTTAGAAATTTATTGAATGCAGAAGATGATGGTTTTTCAGTGGAAGATTTAGAAAACCTTGTTAGCAACGAAGACAAAGATAATGAAGACGAAGTTAAAGCAGTTCCTGCCGAAAAAGTGTTAACAACCAAAGATTTCAAAAAGGTCCTTAAATGACATTGAAAACGTTTTAATTTTTTTAGTGAAAATGATCCTGATTTAGGAAGAAGTTTTATTGTTAAGCGATCAGTGTTAAATGCAATAACTCCGTATAGGCAATTGTTAAATGAAAGAGAAAAAAAGCATAAGCAATCAACTTTAGACTCATATTTTAAAATGTGATTTCACTTTGTATGTAAGTTGACTGTTTATTTAATAAAACTTTGCTTTGTTCGAAAAAAAAGCTTTTCATTTTCTTTACGTAGGAACGTATCCCTATTCTGGCCATAGTATTTTTACCTCTGAAAACGAAGTTTCGCTTAGCGAAGTAATTTTGTTGAACGCATCCTATTCGTTATTCGAGGTATGCCTGTGTATATATATATATATATATACACACACACATCTATTGCAGTTAAGATTAACTGATTAACCAATAATGAAAAGTGAAGATTTGAGTTCCAGTTGCATTGCTGAAGGCCATTCCCATGATTCTCTCTTGGGATGTCTATCGCCATTCAGTTTTTCTGTTTATAAATTTCCTGAAATCTGCAAATATTTGAGCAGCAGGATGTTTGTCAGATATTTAATTTATCAGATTGGAAGCAACAGAGCCTTATTAACATGTTCACTGCTTCATTATGCAAATATAGCATTAACTGTTTAATCCACTTGGAAGGAAAAACCACCCTACTTTTAGAACTTTTTCTTCCAATTTGAGAGAATTAAAACTGGATATTTTTGTCAAGCAACCATTGCCAGATGCTGACTAATTTGGTCATAGTGAGAAGAAAACCCAAGAATGTCTGCTCTCTCCAGCCCTCATGGGTAGCATAGTTGGCAGAATTGCTGTCCTGCCAACACTAGGTGGAAAAGACCTGAGTTCAAGTCCCATCAATGATGGGAGGAATTTTTATGGGTGCCTTTTTCACAACATGGTTGATTTAGTTGGTCTCAAGTGAGAATAACATGGTTTTTTCCTCCCGCTCCAGCAAACAGAAAATTGACCACAGAACATGCAATTTACAGACATTATACACAGAGCAATATGGCCTTAGTTGCCGATGCTCCTAAAACTCTATAACATTAACTGCCTTCTCTAATCCAAGTTAACTCAATCCCATGGTTTTCAGTACTGGTTCAAAAAGGTCATTGGAAAAGCAAGCAGAAAAAGTGTTAAGCAAGTACTGAGTGTAAATTTCGTACTGTTAGCAGAGTCAGTTGCTGAAGCAATTGGCATATTTTGATTGACAGCAGCAGCTGTCAGCCATGATTAAGAGCACAAGATAGGCTACATTATACTGGCATATTTTAATGATAGCAGCTACCAGCCATGATTAAGAATAGCCATTGAGAAACTACATTATGGAGTGCGATTGATACTGGCTACTTCTGGATATTAAAATTCTTGTATATTGGAATGTTCTACCCCTAATGATCAAGTCAGTAAAGCAGCTTTATGTTATATTGTTATGATATAGAAAAATAGAAATTTACAGTTTCATATCAAGAATAAATAGTATACAACATCCAATATAACACCCTCAATTTTTTTGACTAATTGTGAGGTGTTTATTAATGCGAAATGTGGTTTTCTTGGTTTTTTTCAGACCATATATACTCTACATAATATATATTCAATTCATAATAATAATAATTTCAACAATTACTCTGTATGTGTCAGAAACACTGAAATAAGGCCAGACAATAAAAAAACAAGCTTTTTTGTACCTTGACTTTATTGATTGATATATATAAATATATATATATATATAGAAAATTAATAAATTACTTATGTAAAGTAAACTAAACAAGAACTAATTAATGCCATCTATACATATCTAGATAGAACATTACATC
Source organism: Mastigoproctus giganteus (assembly GCF_048544385.1). NCBI lineage: Eukaryota > Metazoa > Arthropoda > Arachnida > Uropygi > Thelyphonidae > Mastigoproctus > Mastigoproctus giganteus. The sequence goes on along the minus strand of NC_143581.1, from coordinate 57,324,510 downwards.
AGTCTTATTATATCAAGTCAATTGACTTGATATATATTATTATTATGCTTATTAATTGTTTTATTTTTACTTTTACTAATGATCATCCTTTACTAGGTTTCGCCTCGTGGACCAGTTATGGCTATTATAGGGTTAAGTAGCTACCAGCTTATCCTATATGAAATATATCGTACCTATTTTACTAATTGTACTTAAACTATACAAAAAATATATAATAAGGCTGATGTGATGTTCTATCTAGATATGTATAGATGGCATTAATTAGTTCTTGTTTAGTTTACTTTACATAAGTTATTTATTAATTTTCTATATTTTATATACTAAGGGGTTTGCCTGTGTTTTGACTTGTCTGCCAGGATTCTTCCCTTCTACATTTGCTAATTAAAATTAAGATTACTATAATGATGAATAATATTTTATAATAACACATACCTATTTCGGCATTATGCAGGTTCACTGGGTTGATACTGGTGAAGGGTATCTTAGTAGGATGTTGAATTAACTATTAATATGAGCTTTTACACAACAAATAAAAATAAGATACCACGTCGGTCGCATAGTATAAACTGTACCGCGGATACCACTGGGGCTCAGGGTGGTCCGATAAGTAACATTACTAGCCTTACAGCATCCAATGCTTTAGGCCCACTGGAGGACTGTTATGCCAATAATGTAGTAGCCAAGGATAGTACTGCACATAATAATACACCAAACAATGTTGCTTACAATGGCACGCAACCAGCTAATATAACACCTATAGATAATAATAATTTCTTAAAATTCAATACCTGTAATGACATACGTTGTCAAACCTGCCCTTCTATGAATACTAAGCATTACACTAACAATGCAGAAGCTCCAGCTTTTTGCCATGCTAGTGGTATTGTATACTTTATTACATGCAATACTTGCGAAGCTAAATATATAGGACAAACTGGGGGTGAACTGCACATTAAAATAAATGTACACAGATCGCATATTAAAAACTATGTCAACTTAAAAGACATAGAACTGCAACACTTCCAGTTGCACAGCTTCAATAATATCACAATCACCATTTTAGAAATACAGCATAATAATAGCACCAGGTTAGAATTAGAAAACATTAGCATATTGAAATATAAAACACTCTATCCTTATGGACTTAATAGCTTATTCAATGGGCATTGTTACACCAATAAAATAACAGATTCATGTGTCTGTAATCTCTTTCACATGGTTAAAAGACCCATACCTATAATCAAAAAAGTAAAAATTACCTCCAATAAAACTACTAATACCTTTAAAGCAACCCATATTAATAATACACTGGGTAGATTTATAGATGTGCTAATATCATGGGACGAACCTATTATACAAGTCAAGCATATACACGATATCATCTTCGGTTTAAAGCATAGCAAACTTAGAGCTTTAGCAAAAATCAATGCAACCTATAGCCATAATAACATACATCTAAACCATCTGCTTAATGATACTTTTAAATAGATTTAGTAAGAAAAATAGTATTACTAACGAATATATCAACATTAAATTTAGCTATAACATGTTGGATCATATAGGTATAAATAAACTTATAAATATATACAAACACGATCTACCTATTAGCAATTTGAATATTTATACCAGATTCAGTTATAATAAACCGATAGGACTTACAGTCTGTAATTATAAGCAAGTTGCCTGCAACTTAGAAAAGAGTGATATTGAGGCAGAATGTTTTTTCCATTTGCCTCAATATTATAAGTATGTGGATAAGGATCACAAGCATATCATTACAGGTGACCTTAGCATTATTACTGACCCTGAATTACGCACATTGCTATCATATGGATTTAAATATAGACCTAACACTATAAGATGTATAAACAAATACATTTAGACCTGGCAACCCAAAGGTCGTGGGTTCGAATCCCGCCTTGGGCTTGGATCAAAGAGGTGCATTATGGCCACAGAAGCCGATGTGCCAACAACTACGAAAAAGAAAAGAAAAGAAAGAACATTTAGACCTCATGCACTTTTGCCTAAAATTAGCATATAAGCACAACATACCATTAGAAGCCTTCCACAAATGGATAACCCTTACATATCAAGCTATTTATAAACAGGTTGGCATTATACATAAAAATAAACAGCCTACCAAGACTTTTGATATGTTTAAAATAAAGCAACATTTAAAAAAGTTGGAAGCTAAATTTATTATAACTACCATAGACAAAGCAGCCAACAACTACAGCATTATATGTAGGAAATTTTATACTACAACAGTACTAAATGAACTGAACAACAGTTCTACTTACAAATTGGAGGCCATTAACCATAGTACCATTATAAAAAAATTACTGGCTATGCAAAAAAAGTTAAAATTAATTAACCCTATCACCAATTTTCCATATATATATTGTTATACCTAAATTCCATAAATCACCCACTAGTTTTAGATTTATCACTTCCTGTAGGAATAGTTACTCAAAAATTCCACATAAAAAATTAGTAGAACTACTAAGTATTATTTTTAAAAATATAGACAATTCTAGAATTATTCTCAACAATAGCCCCATTTTGGAATATTTAAACAATAATCATGCTATTGAACATATCAATACTTATGACTTCAAAAATCTGTTTACCAGCATTCCACACAACAGTTTAAAATATGTATTTAGTAACTATTACACAGAATATAATAATATATTGCCTTGCATGCAACAATATTGGAATGACTTAATAAATCTTTGCATTTTCAATAGCTATATCTACAATGGTACCGATATATATAGGCAACATACTGGTATTACTATGGGTGCATGTAGTTCTTGCCTGGTTGCCAATCTTTACCTGCATTACTTTGAAATAAAAATTAATAAGAAAATAACTATGTATAGATACATTGACGTTTTAATTGAATTTAATTATCCTAACTTTCTCACTGAAATTTGCTGCAACTATTACTTGCAGGAACTAGAAATAGTAGCTACTAGTAAACATAGTACTAAAATAGCCACATACCTGGACATAAACAAAAAAATACAAAATAAGAAAATAGATACCTATGTTTACGACAAACGTAATGCATTTGGATTTAAATCCATTGACCTAACCAATTGGCATTCAAATATCTCCATAAGGATCCACAAAAATATAATTTTGTCACAGGTTATTAGAAGAATCAAAATATGCAATAATGCAGATAATATAATCAGCACACTTATCGATTTTAGACATAAGCTAATCGACAGTGGATTCCCGGAACGTTTTATTAATATAAACCTATATACAGCTATTTTGATAGCGTTAAATAAATACAATAATCATCTTAACCAGCATTACATCATATCTAAAGTTTTGCGGCATTAATATTTTACTCTCCTTATTGGTACTTATTCAACTACTGTATTGTTGACTTTTAGTGGTATCTACAGAGTCTGTACATATGTACATAATTAGGCACTGCCTCAGGAGCAATACTAATATAGCTTACGCTCATTGAAAAAGTTGTACCTATATTTGCTTGCTTCTGAGGTAGTAATTAATTCTTGGCTTCCCCCTTAGCCATCTTTTTCTACTGAAAACCTTATATCTAACTACTTTTTTTTTTCCCCGCCTCTTAATATAATACTGAATTTTAGTGCCATATGTCGAATTATGCTATTGGGCCCCTTTTTTGCTATTAGGCTTACTTTATTTAATTATTTCTCAACTAATTACATGTCAGAACTGCGAGGGCGCTGGCAACTGCTAACATTGGATATAAAATAACACGTGCTCTACAGCGTGGTCTTTCTTATATTTCATTTCCGTGGTAAGTTTGATTTTGCCTAACTAGTTTGTTATTCTTAACGTAACGTTTTACCACGATTTAAGCATGTAGGAATTAGCCTTTCCACCAGTCCGCTTCTTTTCCATAAAATACATTATTATACTTATGATATACCAGGATCTCTTTCTGTAAGGGACGGAAAGTTACGTTCTCGGTAAAATCCGACATACATTTGCATTATAGCTTTCCCTTTACTTTTAATTTTTTACTATCATATTCTATTTTTCTTACCTCATGAACTATTAGAGTAATTTGAGGGGGATTGAGGTACTATTGCTATTCTTAAACCTTGAATCTGTTCTTCTTTTTTAGCTTTTGCTCCTTTTGTACTTATTAATATGATATTAATTGAAGGATATTGGTTCTCATTTATTACTCTTCTTCCTTAATATATGCTTTTGCTGTCTTAGCTATCAGTCGGGCTAAAGTCATCCAGCCTGTTAACAACTAAATTATTTTCTAACTTTAATTATACTTATCCATTTATCTCATAAATTACCTTTTGACCGTGTTAAACAGGCAGATGATATCAGAAACTGATAGCCGGGTTAATTGTAGGGGGACATATTGAAAGGGTCAGCCCTCGATAAAGTCCCTTTCAATGTGTCCTATTACCTATAATTGACTTGATATATATTATTATTATATTTATTAATTGTTTTATTTTTACTTTTACTTTGATTAATGATCACCCTTTAATAGGTTTGGCCTCGTGGACCAGTTATGGCTATTATAGGGTTAAGTAGCTACCAGCTTATCCTATATGAAATATATCTTACCTTTTTTACTAATTGTACTTAAACTATACAAACAAAAAAAAAAAAAAATATATATATATATATATATAGAGTTAGTAAAAAGTAATTTCTATTAACTGTATAATAGTTTCCTGTAAAAACTTAGTTGAAGCTAAAAAGCCAAAATTAAGATAGTGAATATTCAGAGTTAGACTCCTTAAGCTTAGCTTTTTAAAACATTCCACATAGTTTGCTTTTTTGTCACACCACATTCCTGATAGACATGCCAGCTTTAATTTCTGAATAACATTCAGATGCACACACTTTTTTTTTCACTAATTTTCTTAGGGGCCATGATAATACACTGTAAGTGTATAATATAAAGTTATAAAAAAAAGATACAGGGCACAGAAGAGTGCTTAAAAACATGATAGCAAGCATATTTTTAAGCACTCTTCAGTGGGACACTTGCTTGCTGACTTGGGATGTTCTGTTTTCCCTTATGTTATGAGTGCACTTGGAACACACTCTGTGCCTGATGTTTCTCATCCATTAAACCCAAAGGGTTAAATTGAGGGTTTACTGTAATTGAATATTTTATGAAACTCGCAGGTGCCTGAGCTCAACTTGGTATCTCTCTCTCTGTCTCTCTCTCTCTCATGCTTTCCTGCATAGTGCAGTAACCTATATAATTTTTAGCAATTTTTTAGTGAAACTTTCGAAATCACTAAACTACATCTGTTGTGTGGATGTTTTGCTAACTGCACTAAAGCAGGAACTAAGGCGTCCTAAATTGAGCAGTTATAAATTGTTTGACTTTGTTAAACTGAACAGCACATGAATTGAGATATGACTACTGAATCCAAAAACAACAGTAATAGTGAAAGTTATGGTGATGAAAATTTAAGTGACTGCTAAACATGTTGCTATATGTTGACATTTAAAAGCAGCGCATATACTCTATATTGATTGAACTTGAGGGTGAGATTTCTTTATGCATAAGGTCAAGTGCAGCCATTATCAACCCACTGCAGGATGGAGCCTCCACAACTCATGCTGAGGGGAAATGGACCATAATCAGCCACGCTGGTCCAGTGCAGGTTGGCAGATTGACCGTATTCAGCAATCAGGGGCTTGAACCCCGGTCTACTCAAAGAGCATGTGCTACTGTACTCCCACTCCAGACCACTCGGCTATGGAAGCCGTTTATGCACAATGGTTCCACAATAACCCTACTGTGCAAAGACCTCAAAATAACAGAGATTTAGGAATTCCTTTTTTTTTTTTTATTCATAATTATGAATACACACATAAGTGGCATGAATGCACAACTTTGATCCTGACTCCAAGCATGTCCATAATCTGAAAAAGCACATAACACCACCTAATAAATTTAATGTCCTTCCTTCCCAACATCAATAGAAAAGGTGACAGTCTATTTTTTGGAATGTGCAAGAGTGATAATAATGATAATACAGTACAGTAATAGTAGTTTCACAGCACAATCGGCCGACCGGGCTAGCCGAGTGGGTAAAGTACCTGCCCGGCAACCCAAAGGTCGCGGGTTCGATTCCTGCCTCGGGCTTGGATCAAAGTACTGCAAAACCTTGGGAGGTGCAATATGGCCACAGAAGCCGATGCGCCAACAACTACCAAATCAAAAAAAAAAAAAAACAAAACAGCACAATCAAGCAAGAGTTGATATGTGCAGTGAAACTGTATTGCAAAGAACTGTGAATTTTGTGGGGGGGGGGGGTATAAGAGCACTTGAGTACCACTGGGACTGTGATGAACACATGAACTTCTTCAAAAACTTTATTTTTTTCATAATGATTCTACAGACTTTTGAACCACCCTTGTATAAGATTTAATCTTGTTTTCTTTTTTTACCTTTTTGTATTGGCTGGGAGCGACCAAGGGATTGGCTGAAATCCCATATCATAAAGCTTATTTTATTTATTTTTTGTAAAATGATTTAGTATATGTGCTTGATAGATCTAACCAAAAAGAATGCTATTCATTTAGAAACTTAATTAAGACAATGAAAATTAACGCTAGTGCTTTTATGTTTAACAAAGAATACAGTAAGATGAGGGTTGGGTTCCCTCTATAGAAAACTATTCTACTACAATAAACTCCTATAAACCTTGTGATTATGCAAGCTTTATTTGTGTAAATTTAATGCACGTAAATCAAGTTCAATCAGAATGAGCCATCCTTATATAAGGTGCACCTCTAGCAAAAGCTCTGTTTAGGCTAAAGACACATTATTGTCCTTATTAATCTGGAAGGTTCTAGTACAGAATTCAGAAAGTTCCAGTACAGAATTCTTGTCTGAACAAAAGGCCAATGCTGCACGTCCACTCTGATGTTGACCTTTCCGCTTTCCCTTCCTCTCTCTCACACATTGCCAACTGCAATCATAAGACAAACAAGCTACAAGTCACAAATATAACTATGAATTAGAGGTCAGCTGTATATAAGCTGGGGTTGCAGACACTGGGTTAATTTATTTTGAGATTCTAATTTAGTATATATCAGTAACTTTTTTGAAATGACTTCTGAAGTAATATTTAAAATTTCATTATATACATTAACAGGAACTCAAGCTGGAAGCTGTTAAACATGATATCAGAGATCTTTTAAGTATACATCATGACTGTAAATTCTCAGGTAGAGCAGTAGCACGTATCTTTCATGGCATTGGCAGTCCCTGTTATCCTGCTGAAGTGTGGGGAAGAGTCCGCAGGTTTTGGCGTACTCATCTAGATGTTGATTTCAATTTGCTTATTGAAATTGCCAAACCAGAAATTTTAAGGTTACATTAATGTTTTTTTTTTAAATTCCTGTATATAACTCATTTTTATATGAATGCTGCAAGTTTATTTTGTAATCCTTTTAAAAATTATGTATAAATTTTTTTTAAAGTGAAAACTTCAGATATATACTGTAATATTTATTAAAGTTATTTATAATCAACAGCATTAATTCCTTCCACTCCTACAGATAAATTATTTTTCCATTTTGATATTGAAACAGGTGAGAATAGGATCAAAGACTCTCACAGTCTAATTACACAGGTCAATAAGTATTTTCATCAGAAAAAAATAAAAATGTGGATTCCATGGATCTTTGGACACTGATTTCAAATGAATATAATTTATTGTTGTTTACACATTTATGTAATTGTTGAAAATATATCTATATCTTTATTTATTTCATAATTTAATTATTTTATTATAAATTGTCTCAACTAAGTTCTCTTCAATTACTGAAGCATGTTCATCATGCCTGGAAAGTGCAAGAATTGTCCCAATAAATTCTGTTGTGTGTGTGGGGCTCTTTTTCTAACTAAATAATGTGTACAATTATGATGGATATTCACAACATTTGCCAGTTACATTCTGGTTACTCTCTAGGTGCCCAGAATAAGGTGGACACCACATTTTATTTGTGTCACTTATTTGAATGGGTTATGTGACTAGTTGAAGAAAGGAAAAAGTCAATGCCATTTGCCATACCCATGACATCGAGGGAGACAAAAGATTATGATGGTGATTGTTACATTTTATAATATGAAGGTAACTGGATTCTCAGTGATTAATAAGAACAAGATTATCTGATAGATTTGGCAATGAAGATGATAGTATACTAATTTTGGTACTCTCACAGCAGGGACTAAATTCTGTATAAGACAAAATATGTGTGGAGACCTAAAAATGTCACTGCTCCCGAGTATGCACCAACAAAGAGACATTTTAGCCACTGGTTACCGAAGATGAGTTGAATTCAAGGTCTAGCCTTTTCTGTAGGAAAATCAAAACTTCTCACCTAGAAACTAAAGTAGAAACACTTGAAGGGAACCAAGTTTGGCAACATTCTTACAGTAAAAAGGTCTGCTCTGCTACTGACATGCTATCAATATTTTTTACACCATCAAGAATGTTATTCTGCCCAGACACGATAGGAGGGAGTATATGATGAGAGCCTTGTGCAAGGCTCAAGGGGTAGAATTTTTCTCAGCTGGTCTGTGCTTGTTAACAGGAGAGACTGCTTCTACAGGGATGGGATACACTTAAATAGAAAGTGTGCAAGAATATTTGCTGATGCTATCGAGGCAGAGTTAGGTGGGTCGGAAAACTGCTAGCTTGGGGAGATACATGGACTAATAGATTAACAGTAGCTGCTGGCAGAGGTAAAAGTGATTCTTGCACTACTTCTATTGAAATGCAATTGAACAGCAGCCTAGAAAGCAAGGCAATGGGAATTTCCAGGACTGCTGGGAGTTATAGTGGAACAAATAGAAACAGGTGCATGTATACTTGCATGTACACCAATGCTAGGAGTATAGTTAATAAATTCGATGAGCTTGAAGTGCTAGTCAAGATATCAAAGGCAGATATTGTTGGGATATCAGAAACATGGTGTCGCACAGACATAAGCAGTGCAGGACTGGAATTTGAGGAGTACAATGTGTACAGACAGGACAGGACAGGAACGGAGGAGGGGTTATGCTGTTAGTTAAGAAACACATAAAATCTAAGGAAGTGCATCCAATTAATGTTGGTGGACAATGCAATGTTGTCTCTGTTTGGTGTGACATAAGCACTGGGAAAGGAAAAATGAGAGTAGGTGTGTGTTATAGGCTAATGAATCTGATGAGTATAATGAGCAAGTGAGGAGAAATAGAGTGGGCCAGTAAATTACAGTGTCTTATAATGAGGGATTTTCATTTCCTGGATGTTGACTGGAATTTGTGAGTTGTTACTCACACACTAGCAAGGCTTTTGTGGATTTATTGGATGATTGTTTTCTACAGCAGCATGTTTGAGAGGCAACTAGAGGTAGTAATACTCTTGATCTGATTATCAGTAGTGATTCTTCATGCATCAAGAATCTGCAGATAAAGGAACCACTAGGTGACAGTGATCACAGTGTGCTGAAGTGGGATTTACTCAGAGGTAAATACCATCAAAGGTAAAGGGAAGGGTTTTTGCTTTCGTAAAGGTGACTACGGTGGTCTATGACAGTATTTAAATTCTATGCAGTGGAACCAACTGATGATGTTACCAACAGCAAATTCAAAATGGGAAGCATTCAAAGCATTAATCTTGGAAGCTACTAGGCTTTTCATACCAACAAAGAAATATTGTTCAAGATTTAAGCCTAAATGGATGTCAGATGAACTAATTAGACATATTATTGTTTGTTATTTGGTTTTAGGAGCATTAGCAACTAAGGCCATATTGCTCCGGGAATATGCGGTGGTCATTCCCTGACCTTTCCGCATCCTCCGTATTTGGTAGTGACGGGCTCGAACCCTGGTCTAATCAAGAAGCATGTGCTACGCACTGCTGCTCCTTCCCACCTGGCTACGGAGGCGCCTAATTAATTAGACATGTGACAGAGAAGAAAAATGCATGGGATACATATAAATTAATGGGTGACACAGAAGCCTATGATAGATATAAGCTGGTCTGTAACCAAGTTACAAAGGAGGTTAGGCAGGCAAAGGCAGATTATGAGAAATCTTTGGCAAAGGATGCAAAGAAAAACAGCAAAGAGTTCTTTACTTATGTAAACTCTAGAAGGAAGGGGATGAATCAGATTGGTCCACTTATATTGATGGTTCAGCTGTTGATGATCTTGCTCAGGTACCTAACAAACTAAATGAATATTTTGCATCAACATTCACACGAGGAGTTATTCAGGGAGGGGAATGCCAGATGTGTATTCAACTCTGGCAGTAAGCTAGATAATCTTGCAATAACTGAGAGTAAAGTGGAGGAGAAGTTGTTGAAGTTAAACACAAGAAAGGCACCTGGGGGGGTGGATGGAATCTATCCAGTTAAATTAAAGGAGGTGGCAAAGGAAGTAAGCAAACCCATAGCCATAATTATGAGAGCTTCCCTGGATCTGGGGAGGTACCCATGGACTGGAGATATGCAAATGTGACCCCAATCCACAAAGGAGGATCAAAGGGAGGCACAGGTAATTACAGGCCTGTTACAGGGAAATTAATGGAGGCACTAGTTAAAGAAGCATTTCAGGATCATCTAGACAAGACTTCAGTTATAGCTCGGACACAGCATGGGTTTGTTAAGGGGAATGTCTGACTAATTTGATTGGATACTATGATGTAGTCACAAAGGAAATGGATGCAAAGAATAACTTTGATATCATATATTTGGATCTTAGAAAAGCCTTTGATACTGTTGCACATGGACAAATTGGAGCAGTGTGGCATTTGAGGCAAATTGCTGCTATGGATAAAAGGATGGTTGAGTGGGAGAAGACAGTGAGTGGTAATCAATGGACACTGCTCTTGTGGCCAAATGTTATTAGTGGAGTCCCTCAGGGTTCAGTATTGGGTCCATTGTTGTTTTTTGTATTTATAAATGATATTGATGATGGTATATCAGGCTTAATGTCCATGTTTTCAGACGATACGAAGGTTGGCAGGGTTGTTAATGATAGTACACTGCTGCAACAGGATCTAGAAAAGTTGAGCAGATGGGCTAAGAGGTGGCAAATGAAGTTTAACATTGATAAATGTTAAACTTCCCATGCATTACCATGGGAAGCAGTAATCCTGGCATTGATAAATGTTAAACTTCCCATGCATTACCATGGGAAGCAGTAATCCTGGAATAACATATCAACTCTGTGGTACCACACTGACAATGGTAGAGAATGAAATGGGCCTGGGGGTAATAATTGTGCAGGCAGATATGAAGTTTTCTGAGCAGTGCAGATGGTCTGCAAGAGTAGCTCATGGTGTCTTGTCAATGATATATAGGAATTTTTCTAGCAGGGATAAGGAGGTGATTATGCCCTTGTAAAAGGCAATGGTCAGACCACACCTTGAGTACTGTATACAGGTCTGGAGGCCCCATTTTAAGAAGGATATAGAGCTGTTGGAACAAGTACAGAGAAGATTAGTGAATGGAACAAAGGGTTGCTCTTACGAAGAAAGGCTTAAATTTTGCAAATTACAGTGTCTGGAGACTAGGCACCTGCGAGGTAATCTGATTGAGGTGTATAGAGCCTTGAATGGTTTGAGCATGCTCAATGCTAATGGGATTCTTCCTCTTGTTCAGAATAATCGCCTGAAAGGGCATAAATTCAAATTGAGGAAAGACGGTTGTAGGATAGATGTATGGAAGTTTGCCTTTAGCCAGTGGGTGGTTGATTGCTGGAACAAACTTCCATCTGTCATAGAAGTTGATAGCTTAAATAGATTCAAGGCAGAACTTGACAAACATTTGGAGCGAGTGGATGGGTAAAATAAGGTGTTTTTTTTTTTTTTTTTGTTGTGCTATATAAGTTTGCTTTCTTGCATCATGCGCCTTTGCTAATGCCAATACTATAATTCTGCCAATAATGAATTGAAAGACTGCCTATTCCATCAGTACTAGTTTCTGACAATTGTAAAAAAGATCTTCTTGGGTAATAAAGTTTAAAGGAAGTTATAAGACCTTGGCCTATTGGCTGAATTAACGAATTTGTATTCGCTGAAAAAAACGTAACTTTCACATTTGGGTGCAGATCAGACAAATGTGCAGGATGACTGGGTGCATTGTCAAGAATGAGCAAGATTTTGAATGCCATGTTTTTCAGGCAGTACCTTTTTGTTTCAATGCAAAATCAATAATTTAAAAACCAATCCTAGCTGTCATCCAGACTTTTTTGCTCGATTTCTAATGAACTGGTAAGGAGTTTTTTAATATTCCTTTAAAAGCACGAGGATTTTTTGATTATCTTTTATTTATTATTATTTATTTTTTTTTTTTTTTTCGCGTGTAGATATTCAATGAATTTTTTATTATTTTTTTAAACTTATTTTTAATCGCATTTTGTTCATTTTCGCATGCATTACCATAGGTTTCCTGGATTACATAGGGTTAATCCTGGACCATAAGAGATCATCGCTTAAGCCCATGACTGAGGGTGGCAATCTCGAAATTTAACGCAGCAAACTAACTCATTCACTTTTTTTGTTCATTTGGCTCAGTAAGTTCTTGCAGGGCTTACAATTTTTTTTTTAACATTTTAAAGTAATTGATTTTTCATTATAACTTAATTTTTTAAAGGTGACATAGATGCCACAGTTACCTGTACATATTTAAATAAATAAATTCATTTCGTTTTAATAATTTGTATGGCTACAACACTAAGGTACAGGAAACTATTGAAAACATTGGCTGTACAGGCACTCCTGACTTACGTGCAAAGCTGTTTCTATGTTTGGTTATAAGATTCAATTTTGAATGCCTTCGTGATGTTTTTTTAAAACAGATTTCTGTAGGTCACTACCATAAAACAATAAAAACAATTTGCACTTTCCAGTTTATATTTCACTGTTTTCTATATAAAATGTTTGTAAGATGTTTTCTATATAAAACTTTATAACCATTTTTAGAATTCAAATGACTCAGTCGGACCTCTGTTTAACTAACTCCTTTTATAGCAAATTTTTTGAATTCCCATTGGAAATTACATTTAAAATATTTTCCGTTAAGCAAAGAAAATTTTCATATAAAGAACAGATTAGGACACTTAACTCAGGAAGTACTGTTCGCATTTCTGGCAATTAGTGCTGCCGCTGCACGAATTAAGAGAGCCAACAAGATTACCATTCTACGACTGAGGGTTACTCGTAACAGCTGTTTGACCACCTGTCTCACGTACAGAGAAGTCATGCTGGTCAACAGTGAACAGATCAAGCGGTATTCCCGATGCCGACAGTGGGCTGTGGTTAATCTTCTACTGCAGTGGTGTAGAACCTTTTCCCCTATGTCAGGCTAGCACCCTCTCACCCACTCATTTTTCCCCCCTAGCAATTTATCCTGGACCGAGGAGTCCCCCTGCTCTTTCATCCTTCCCCCCACTTCACCTTACTCTAGTTTTCTTTTTTTTTTCCCCTGGGATACTCGTTCCCCAGGGAGGAGGGGAAGCAGATAGTAGGGGGGAGAGTCCTTGCCTTCCCACAGCTAGGAATGAGTATCTGGACACTAAATTCCAGATGATCACTGCTTCCAAGTAGCCAAAAGGCCAATACACGACACGCACAGACAAAATTTTTGTCCTATCACTTTCTTCTGTGTGGGAGTGAAGTATTAAAACTTTTTTTTCCCCTCTCTCTGTTTCCTTTTCCCCTAGTTCAACCGGTTGGAATTTTTTTTTTTTTTTTTTTATTACACAACACACACTGACAGTACAGTGTAAAGACTAAACAGAGTAATGAGGCTGAGATTAACTTTTGTTCTAAGAGCCACCCATACAAAAACACAAATACAATTTTTTCTGTAAGGGAAAATTGGGCCATATTCAAAGTTAGATTTCTTTCACGGACTGCACTGAGTGATTCGAGAAAAATTAAGTGTGTTCCCTTTTCCATATCTTTGTGACATGTAAAAATGAAAATATTTGAAAATTTTTTTAAGTACAATACACAATTATGTTTACTGAACAAAACATTTAATGAGAATTTTTTTTGATAATTAACAAAATTTAAAATACTCTTTTAGTTCACTTTCTGCTCAGGCCATAGGTTGGACGCCACTGTGAATCAACCTGTTCGAGAATTAGGAGGGAGTAATTTTCTTTTACTCCAACAAATAATCATCTGTTGTTTCGCCGAAGTGCATTATCCATATTTTTCCGTAAATTTTCTGTTTACATGGTCACAGTACATGAATATCCAAATGACGACATTTTGGACAGTTTCAAAAAAAAAAAAAAAAAAAAAGAGAAAATTCAAATTTAACAACTAGTTCAAATATCGATGACGAGAGAAGGAAAATGAGGATAACGAAGGTATTAAACCTCCTAAACATGAAATGTTGACATTTGGTGAAAATGTAGTTAGAAAATTGTCAATCAGGTTACAGTTAAATGAAAGAGATGCAATTCGTCGATACCTAATTGATAAGGTTTTGGAAGAATTGAAGCATTTGATGAATGCTCTGAGTATGATACCAATTTTATCGAGTGAAATTGAACGAGAATTTTCACAAATGAATCAGCTGTCAGCCCAACCAGAGCTTTGTTGATGACAAAAACAATTTCTTCAGTGCTATTTCTTAAAATTGTAGGCCCACCTATGACACGCTACGATTCAGCAAAACGTCGATTCGTGTTTGCTTCGGAAACATCTTTCAGCAACCGACACACAAAGAGGAAGAAAAGAAGTCAGCATAGTCAGGATGAGAACTTAATAAAAATTTGGATTTTACAAAAACTTTATTACGAAATTATTTTTACTTATTTATTTTACTCGTATTTTACTTTTTTTTATATACTTAAATAATAAATTTATGCTTAATAAACTGTGTTAATATACTTAATTTGTTCTTATTCCAAAAACATTACTACTAAAGTAACAATATCAGGAAAAAAAAAATTTTAGAGTACTTTACATATTCTTTTCATTTTCTCCTGATAGTAAAGAATGGGTACCGGCATTATTTTTTTACACAAAAAACCACTGATTTTAATTATGAGATTTTGGTAGATATACAACCACTTCTGAATGCAGAAATCTAACATGGCTGTTACTAACACGGACAGGAAATTGTGCTCCGAGATAACCTGAGCACCAGCTTTATATTCTTCAGTCATATACTTTTTTCTTCCATGCTCTGAGCTATTAGTGTAATATGAGGGCAGGAGTGTCTGTTTCTATTCTATTTACCTTCCTAACTTCACCTCCCATTAACTAATATGATACCAATTTTATCGAGTGAAAGTGAACGAGAATTTTCACAAATGAATCAGCTGTCAGCCCAACCAGAGCTTTGTTGATGACAAAAACAATTTCTTCAGTACTATTTCTTAAAATTGTAGGCCCACCTATGACACGCTACGATTCAGCAAAACGTCGATTCGTGTTTGCTTCGGAAACATCTTTCAGCAACTGACACACAAAGAGGAAGAAAAGAAGTCAGCATAGTCAGGATGAGAACTTAATAAAAATTTGGATTTTACAAAAACTTTATTATGAAATTATTTTTACTTATTTATTTTACTCGTATTTTACTTTTTTTTATATACTTAAATAATGAATTTATGCTTAATAAACTGTGTTAATATACTTAATTTGTTCTTATTCCAAAAACATTACTACTAAAGTAACAATATCAGGAAAAAAAAATTTTAGAGTAATTTACATATCCTTTTCATTTTCTCCTAATAGTAAAGAATGGGTACCGGCATTATTTTTTTACACAAAAAACCACTGATTTTAATTATAAGATTTTGGTAGATATACAACCACTTCTGAATGCAGAAATCTAACATGGCTGTTACTAACACGGACAGGAAATTGTGCTCCGAGATAACCTGAGCACCAGCTTTATATTCTTCAGTCATATACTTTTTTCTTCCATGCTCTGAGCTATTAGTGTAATATGAGGGCAGGAGTGTCTGTTTCTATTCTATTTACCTTCCTAACTTCACCTCCCATTAACTAAACAGACAATGACTTTTAACTATAATACATATTTACATAAAATAAATATATACTTATTAGCTCTATTTATGCAGCCAGTCACAAGGTAGGCGAGTTGTTTTATACAAAAACCTCATAATATATATGTATGTACAAAGGGTACTAGGAAAGTTTTGCAATACAGCTTTATTTAATTTTTTCAAAGTAATTTCCTCTACATTCAATACCTCTCCATCCTCCGAAACCAATCTTTAAACCAGTTCTGCCAAGTTTCACTAGGGAGTAAAGCACACTCGTCCCAAGCCCGTAGAAGGTCCTCATCACTGGAAAACCGCCTCCCTTTTAGCTTCATTTTCACATGCAGGAACAGTGCAAAGTCGCAGGGAGCAAGGTCTGAACTGTACGGAGGGTGCTCGAGAAGTTTCAGTCCTGTTGTGGTCAAATATTCGGTGCAGGCTTTGGCGCGGTCAGCTGGAGCATTATCGTGATGGTGGTACCAGGTGTCCATTCTTGACTTTGGCCGCAGGTTCTTCATAGATCCAACGACTTTAGGCAGGCATTGTTCAGTATACCACTTAGCTGTGACTGTCTTCTGCGTGTCCAAAACGACACGTTCCACAATTCCACTCGATTTGAAAAATACAGCTATCATTTTCTTCTTTACAGATCGGGATTTTCTGACAATTACGGGTGTGTCGTCATCATCAAAGACCCAAACTTTGTTTTGAGCCTTGGTCGGCAGATCGTAATAGTACAGCCAAGTCTCGTCACCTGTCACGATGTTGTTCACATACCGAGATTGTCCCTTATCAAACTTTTTTAACATCTCCCGGCACCAAGTCACACGTCGTGTCATCTGCTCTTCAGTCAGTTGATGCGGCACCCAGAGAGGACAAAGTTTCTTCACGTGCAAATGATCTTGCAAAATCGAACGAATTGCTGGTGCATTTAGGCCCAAAGTATCCTCTATCTGTTGGTAGGTCACTCGCCTGTTGTTGTCAAGCATTTTCCTCACAGCAGTAACGTTTTCCTCCGTAACTGACGTTCGTGGCCTTCCCAGCCTTTCAGAATCCTCCAGAGTGAAATTTCCCCTTTGGAATTCTCTATACCACCTGAATATCGTTGTACGATGTGGACAATCATCATCTAGTGTATGAGTCATTTCTTCTAAGCAGTGGTCTATGGTTAAACCATGCACGAAATTATACCGCAAAACTGTCCTTATCTCATTTCGTGACCACGATGCCATCGCAAGCACTTTACACTCTCACTACTAATGAATAACTGAGCCCATCGACTTGGCGCGGCGGCTACTATGCACGTATGAACATGCAGCAACAAGCAGCTTCCTGTGCGCTTTGTATATATATAAAGTTTTCATTGACCAGTATTATCTTGATAATTATTTGAATATCACTAAAATGCTTAGACACTTGTATTTTTCCACAAACCATTCTTTTAAGAGTAAAGGTCTGACCAGATACAGTATTTAATGATCCTAGGCTCTTTAAAGGAGAGGACTAATAGAAGGTACAGAAAAAAATATCACCTAAAAATTACATTACAGAAATAGGAATAAAAAATTTTTTTTTTGTTCATAAAAGGATAATGGTTGCACATAGAGTAATTTTCTGAGATTTAAGTAGTTGCAAGTTTTTTTTTGTGCATGTTAGTGGGCAATGCAGGAAGTGAAATCTTAAAAAAAAAGTAAGTGAACATATGTGCTGTATGGTTAAAGAAAAAAGAACATTTTATTCGTGTGCGGTCAGTCACAAAATCGCATGAAGAACAAATAAATCATTAAACATTTGTATGTTTTTTTTTATGCTAAACACTTGAATGGTTCCTCCTCTTTTCAGTCATAAAGCACAAGTATTTTTACTTTCTTTTCTCAAAAAAAAAAAAAAAAAAAAAAATCTGACTTTTCATTAAACTATTACCCTTGAGAGGGCAGTGCATTACTACTGATACTTCAGCATCTGAAAGCTAACTAAAAATATAAATGAACATTTTTTATTGCATTGGTTTAGAACAGATTTTAAGAAATAGAATGGTAGAAACTTAATTAGATTGAAATTTTAGTAAACCTGAACCAAAATTCTTAATATGTGAACCATCTAATGACATTATGCCATTAAGAGATGAGCAGAAATCATTGAGCATGATTTACAGAGACCATTAGACTGCTTTTCATTAAATGTTCCTGAATAAAAATCTCCAATACTCATCATTTAGCTGGTGAAACATAGCACAAATTGAATATAAATTCTTTACTTATAGAAGTACCTCTGATATTTGCTCTCTTCCCTTTTCTGAAAGTTAGATTTCCATTTCCAGTATTATTTGTGTTTAAAGAAACATATATATTTATTAATCTCTTCTGAACATTAAGTGACTCACTGCTAATTTTGCTTTGCAGCAGAACCTATACCAACTCAATACAGCACAAACATGCCTAGTCAGTGAGCATAAATTCAAATTTTGGTATTCTGAACACAGTAAATATAATATATTGGTGGGACTATGGATAATCTTCTTTAGTCACAAAGTGGGCAGAGACAGTCCCATCAGTATATCTGATTCTTGGCAATCTCAGCATTTCTGCTCCAGTATATACCAAAATAAGAATTTTACTAGGAGTAACACAAGGTTTCCTTTTTACTGTCCAGTTTGAAAAATAGCAAACTGGACAGTGAAAAGTAAAAGGACAGTAAAAATATGCAGCAACTAAAAAAACAAATATTTAGTCCCTTAGTAAACCTGAACCAAAATTACATTGAGTGGTCAGTTTATTATGTACACCTACCCATTTTGTGAATTGGACTGCTCCTTCAGTAACAGCATTACATGTGCCTTTAGTGTATTGAGATTGGCCTAATAAAAGCCAACCAGAGGTGATCCTGTGGTTGGAAACAGCTTGTTGAGGTCATTGGATGCTGACATGACTTGAGCAGGATAACAGAAAGGCTACAATCAGTCAAAACAATTCAGTATAGCAGTGATAACCAAAGAGGCATTTTAGAATGCAGGAGTCATTGTATCTTATTGTAGATAGTGTATTGCAGCCACATATCAGGTAAGTTTCATTATTTTTTTCATCACAAATCATATGGTTTTGTTGCAAGTAAGTGTGATGCAGCTTATTACTCACTCAGTTTTGGCTCATGTTGTTACTTGATTTAGCTAAGCTATCAAGTACTTCGACACTCAAAAGAATGTAATTAATAGGATGCTGAGGGATTCTTAATAACCATAATTATTTCACACTTTTAATTTTTTATTCTACTAAAAAATTTTATGTGGTTAATCATTTTTATATCCAAGATTTCACCTTTTCACGCTCCTATTTATAATCAGATGGTATATCTCCTATATAGCCGCAGTCCATAGTTTGCAAGAGAATTACATGTTAACACATTTGTTCAGCATTCATCAGTGTTTTGCTGTGGAGCTACTAAATTTAAGGTTGGCAACTGTTGACAGTTTACTTCATTCGGCCAATAAACTTTTGCTGACACTGAAAGCAACTTGTGGCATAAATTGGATTTGGACCAAAAGTCTACTTCTCAATTAGAAGCCAATGCATCTTGACCCCACCTCAAGTTTAAAGGGATGAATGGCCTGTAAAATGCTTTGCGATTCAGCATTGTGGATATCAGTTACCTTAATGCACATAACTAGGATTAAATTCTTGTGATCCTGCTCACAGATGAGACCTCTTCCCCCTGTCACTGTGGTGAAAAATTCATTTTTTATATTAAGTAGAAAGGGGAGTTGTGCGATGCTGTTACTGTTGCATCACATCCTGTGGAAATTATTAGTGTTAAGGATTCAATCCATGCTGTCAGTTTATGAGCACTTACCGTCAGGAGCTTTTATAGGCTATTTGCAGGCCATGGCTGAGATAGTTGTCATTGGTTGGGGAAAGCTTTAAGGATTTTTCACCTGGAAACAGTTTCTTCTGACCCGTAAACAGCAAGGCCTATAAGAAAGATGGCTACATGGAGGAGTTTACAAGATTAAGACTATAAGAATATTGGCGTATTTGGTGGCATCACGTGGAAATCGGCCCAACAATCTATCAAGTACTTCGAAACTGAAAAGAATATAATTAATAGGATGCTGGGGGATTTTTAATAACCATAATTATTTCACACTTTTAATTTTATATGGTTCAAATTTACAATTCAAAATCCACCACTGATAAGTGGTGGATTTTGAATTGTGGATGTGCCAGACACTTCCAAACATAGCACAGTGTGCCCAGACATGTTTAAATAAAAAAAAAAAAAAGAATAAACTCCCAAACGGTTTGGTTTCAAAATGATTATAATATAAAAGCCGATGGGATTAGTTGTTTTTTTTTTTAAGTTCAAGTCAGTTCTTTTTTAAGTATACTCATAGTTAAAGTAGTTATAACAACATTGTGCAAAAGGTTTGAATTATTCAACATGGATAGCACTGTGTCTCATTTCATCTGAGAATGTGCAGGTAATTGCCACTACCATTCATTTTATATGTTTTTTTTTTTATTATTTTCAAAAGCAAGAAAACCTCCTTTACAAATGGAACTCTCGCCAGCTATCCAATTTCATTTTGTTTAACAGATTGCTTAGTGGGAGAAAACACGGAATTGTTAGGATGCATGCATGCCATCTGAAAGTTTTTGACAGATAACAAGGAGCAGCATCCCTTTGCGGCTGCATTTTATTCATCTGTGAATAGGTTCTTCCTGCAGGTTAATGTGCCATGTCACAAGACAGAATTGTACAGAACTGGTTGTTCCAGAAACATGAGTGAATTCTGCCTACTGCAGTGACTGCTCCAGCCACCTGATCTCAACTCAGTTTCTTCATTCCCCAGCATAAGGGGTATGAAGTGGAACAAGCTCTTTGGAGTGAAGATCTGCCTACACAATGTACAATGAAGTGTAGGAAGCAATCGTCACAAGCATTCAATTTGCAAGTTGTGGGAAACAACTAAGTTGACATGGACTATCATCATTATGGCACCCTTTTGAAACCTCAAATGCACTATAGTGTTAGATATATAGATATGTGGTAATCCCCCCCCCCTCCACTCCCAATAAAGTGGCTGACAAAACATAGGGTCAGGGTTTTTTTTTTTTTTTTTTTTAAGTATGAGGTTAGCAGCTGTTAGAAATGTTTCTTGTCTAAGATTAAGCCAAGAACATAAACACTTGGCAAGTCAGAAATAACATGATTTCCTGACGGGCTGTGGTCATCCAACACCTTGTCAGCGGTTCATGGGTTTCCCCTCCCTGGACCACTTTCGGTAGGTACTAACCACGGCTGACCATGAGCACCCATCAGCCGTGCTGTTTTGGGTATATGCTCTGACCCAGGTGTGTGGCTATTACAAGTTTAGCTGTAGATCAGGTTTGGAAGAAAAAATTTCCATTTTGTCTTCCAGATACGACCGGCAGTCTTGAACTGATAAGTGGTGGATTTTGAACTGTGAATTTGATAATGAAGATGATAGCACACAATGCTAATTCCTGTGCACAATTCAACCCTTCAAAAAGAAATTAAGTTGCAATCATCCTTTGATGTTTGGGGTCTTGGTATAAGAAATTCTGCAGTTTTTTTAAAGCCCCAAAATTTCTCAATCAAGTTTTTTTGTGAACTGCTGCAATTTGCATACACTGTCACTATATACTACCCTTACCAAAAGTTATGAAAATGTATTAATAGCTTTGTCCAAAATTACTTCTTCAGTGCATCATGGAAGATTTTCTGCACTGATTTCTGGTAGAAAGTTGGTGGTATTCTGCTCCACTAATGAAGGGGATAATCTTGACCTCGTTCTGTGCACAGTTCAACCCAAAGGTGTTCATTTGGGTTGAGGCTCTGCTGCCTACTGCAGTGTTCTATGGTTTTCTTCAAACCACGATATTTGTAATATGGAGCACTGTTGTGTAAGAATTTTAAGGGCTGCTTCAATAATATTAATATAATGCATAACACACGTGTCCAGAAAATTAATAAATATTCATGATATCCCTCCCACCCCTAACAATCAAGACACCTTCAACCCAACTTAAGACAGGAAAGTGTCAATACACATCTGCTGCCATTCTCCATATCCAAACAAATTGATCAAACTAGAAGAGTGATTATACGATTAATAAAAATTGATCCTTGTTGCTCAAGGGAAGACCAATTTTCATTGATCCACAGTCCATGTGCCTTGCATCGTGTTGACCAATGGTGTGCCTTTGTTTTTGTTAGCAGAGGCATGTAGCTGCTGGCGAAACTCAGATAGCAAAATGACATAACTGGCCATCTCAGAGTATTTTAAGCATACCTCATTGTTCCTTGGGCTGTCACCTCTGGACTCCTGTCTTTAGCCTGTGACAAGTATCAACTTGTAAATGTTTAATTTTTGAAAATAGTGCAATCAGCTATCATTCCCCTCTGATTAAGCTGTTTGTGTGGCTCATCAGCTGGTGTGCAAGTTTGAAATTAATCTTAACTGCTGATCTAATGTTATAGGCCAAACTATTTCTAAACTTTTGTAGTCAGCTTCCTACAGTCAGAGGAGGTTCATGCTTTTTATATGATAGAATAATGTACATTCAGTTACACATATGATGATAATGAATTGTAATGGTAGCTTCTAGTGTAAAAAGTATGGGTAGTGTGGTCCATGCATGACAGTTTCAGATTTGAGAGGGGGGGGGGGAAGCAGTTTTTTAATTTTGAGTGCTAATCTTGCACATCACATGAACAAAAAGGAGGATAATCATGGTGGCATCTGGGTTCTGCCAGGCCGTAGGAAAATAGCAAAAGGAAGAGAACTATTTCTTACCTACCTTAGCTTGACTCCTGCAGAATACATGATTTACATTTGTTAGCTAATTACATAAAAAGAATATACAATAATTAACCCCAGGGGCTCACATCTGGGAAGTATGGGCTTGGCACACTCAGGGTCCTGAGATGGATATCATCATTCTTCTCTTTCTTGGTGATTCCCTTCTACTTCTCTCTCTCGGGGTGGTTCAGAATTTTTTTTTTTTTTGGCTGGTGCAGCATAAGCCTCAGGCCTCCGTGCACCATATGGCTAATAATAATCCCCCCCCCTTTACTAATCTCTGCAATGTTTTTCATTTTTTCCCTTTTACAAAAAAGAAAAGCAAAGGCAAAATACATTGATTTAATTTATGTGGAAACAAAATTTCAATATAATTGTTTCTGTCCAAACTAAACAGTACAGAGAATGATGCTAGCAGTCTGCTGTTCATTTAAATACTAATGCTATCTTGTACTGTGTTGTGAACACTTCTGGAAAGTTTGGTAAACAGCAATCACCAACCTTGTAATCACAAAATATGCAATATCATTTTTGTGTACTTTATTTGACAATAGAAAAAAAAACAAAAAGACAAGGTTTTGCAGAAACTCAGCATACACGAATTATGTAGGATACATAATTAGCCACACCTCAAAACCCTCAGACTTACGTAATTGATAGCATGGGATATGCTTAAAACTCACAAAATACATAAGGGCCATTAAATGCACCAGTGTCCAATTGTCAAAAAAGTCTACGTTAGTTGCACCATTTCTCTAGTTTGAGTTCAATGGGATTCATATCCACTATACTGTTACAGAGAGGATTACATCAGTAGCTACTATTACTTTCTTGTGCTTTATATGGCATTTGTGTATCTTTAATACATTTTTTTTTTTCCCATATCTTGACTATAGAACTTTATTTTACTGAGATTAAATCTATTAATGCTCAAGAATATATAATATACATCTGGTATTGGGGGAGAACTGACAAAGTAAGGCAGGACCATTTAGACAGGTGTGCAGTTATACTTCAGTTGTTAATGGGTTTGTTATGGGAAGATTTTATCTGATCAGTTTGATATTATGATTCAGAAACATGAATTGGATGCAAAAAACAATTTTGATATCATATGCTTAGATTTCAGGAAAGCTTTTGATATGTGACACATAAAAGACTGCTGTACAAATTGGAGTAGTGTGGCATTAAGAAAAGTTACTGCTATGAATAAAGGGATGGCTGAGTAGGAAGACAGACTGGTTATCAATGGACACTGCTCTTCATTGACTAATGTTATTAGTGAAATCCCCAAGAATTCGGTGGCATCGCCGTAGCCTACACTTCTTGATTAGACCAGGGTTCGAGCCTATGACCACCAAATGTGGAAAGGTCAGGGAGTGACCACCACATATCCCCAGAGCAATATGCCCTTTGTTGCTAATGCTCCTAAAAACCAAATAACATAACAGAATTTGGTACTAAGCCCATTGTTTTCTGTACTTATTAATGATATTGCTGAGGGTTTATCAGGCTTAATGTCTAAGTTCGCAGATGATGCACAGCGTGGTTAATGACAAAAATGAAGGTATGCTGATGCAGCAAAATCTAAAAAAATTAGATTCACTGAGAAATAGCAATTGAAGTTTAACATTGGCAAATGTTAAATAGCAGTAATCTCAGAATGACATATCAACTGTGGTAGTGGAAAATGAAATGGATTTGGGAAAACTGTGCAGTCTGATATGAAGTTCTATGAGCAGTGTAGACTGGGGTTTTGTTAATGATGTACTGGAATTATGCTGGCAGAGATAAGGTGATCAGGCCACATCTTGAGTACTGCATAAAGTCCGGAGAATTCAGAGCAAGCCAATGAGATTGGTGAGGGGAACAAAGGGGTGCTCTTACTAAGAAAGGTTTAATTTTTGCAAACTGCAGCATCTGGAGACTAAGGTAATCTGATTTAGAAGTTTATGGCTTTGAATGGCTTGAGCAAACTGAATGGTGATGCAAGTCATCCTCTTGCTTGGAATGCACACATACATCGGTATAAATTCAAATTGAGGAGGGATGACTGCAGAATAAATGTGTGGAATTTTGCCTTCAGTCACGGGGTGGTTGATTGTTAAAGCAACCTTCCAGTTTGAATAAATTAAAGGAAGAACTATTGGAGGGGATGGATAGGTGAAATGGAATTTTTATTTGCTGATGCTGTATAAGCTTCCTTTTTTGCATCAGTTGCCATGAATAATATTAATACTAACCAGTATGTGTTTTATCTGCATAAGCACTTTACTGTACTTGAGCTAGAATACCTTTTAAGCCGTCATTCAAATTTTACCTTGAAAGTAAATATTGTAATATCAGGAAAGTGTGAGCCTCTCATTTTTTTATAGTCAGTACTCCATCAACACAACAAATAATTAAAATTTGACTTGATTCATTATGCTTTTCTTTAATAATCACACTACTATATTTTAAAATATTTTATATTTTTGCTTATAGCAATAATACTCTCAACTTTAACTCATTAGTAAAATGTGGATTATTCTTATTCACTTGTCCTGCTTTGAAACCTAACAAAAATTAAATGGCTGATTGCTTTGTTCACCAAATTATGTATCACTTATGCTTAGCCAACTTTAAAATATTAATTACTTTTTATTAGTATGTTTACAGAAGAGGATACATTCTTCTCATAGGTGGAAAGAAATATTTTACTTTTTCTCTGTACGAATTCAATAATTAAAATTCCCTTGTATATAATACTGTTGTTATATAACTGAAGTGTAAGTGTTACATCCCCAGAAATAATTCAAATTTAACAGCTTTTAAAGCATGTTGTCCACCTAAATAAAACAAAACTAACACAGAAATACTCATCTTAAAGAAGATTCACCAAACTGCACATATTTATTCAGATTCTGGGCACTAAAGCATTTCATTTTGCCAAAAAAGAAAAGCCACACTTGTACAATGGAAGTAGTAACTCCACTTTAAGTTTTGAGTTCTAGAACATCAGGTATGTGTCACAGTAACTAGAACTTGTATATATATATGCAGTTAACAAGGTGATTTTACAAAACATGAGTACAATTCAGGGTCAATCCTGGAAGTGAAGAAAGGTCGGACAAAACAAATCTGACCATTTCTTCTATTTTTAATAAACATCCTTAAACTTGGATAATAAACACTATTTGCTCTTGAAGTTATAAAAATATGAACCTGCAGATGAGGTGTACCTGGTTCCCTAGAATAATGGCACAAAACTACCCATGACTACAAATCATCATACAGTACACAAGGTAATATTTGCACAGCAGAGTAATGTTTGATGCTGCTTGTCCTCCATCATCCAGGCTGCTAATAAAATACAAATAGATGATTGTTTCAAGGTCACACAGAGCCTTGTTATTGTAATAAAATATGTACATGACATATACAAGCAAAGACAGCATAAATACAATAATAGGAGTTGGCACCACAACAGAAACATCTGAAGATTGGATGTTACAAAAATATCATCACACTTCCATAAAATTCAGTAGAAACTATAAGTAGTACTTTTAGAAATGAAAACACTGTCCAGTCTTTATTTTAAGCAACCATATTTTATATAGCATAAAACAAATATACACAGCCTTTTATAGACAAAGTTTGTTTAATGCAGCTTGAAAACCTGGATAATCTCTATCAACTTTGTGGGATGACCAGATTGTGTGCATTAAAATATCTAAATTGTATAAAACATAGGACGATCACTTATGATTCTGATATAATTAAGGAGGAAACTTTAATAGTAAACTAAAAGGAAGCTTAAGCTCCTTGAATATGCAAGGTATAGCACATACATCGATGTTACTATAAGTACCACATAACATCCATACTTTTGGAAATTAAGAATTCCTGAACTAAATAAAGGATATAAAAAATATTATTCAAATATATGTAAAAAGTTTATACAAATCAAACTAGACTTTATTTTATAATGACAAGAAAATTTTAAGTATTAAAGAAAATATTAAATTCCAAGTTGTGAGACAATAAGCTTTTGGCTAAGTGGATGGAATGACATCCAAAATATACAGACATCTGATGTACAAACTATTGAGGGGGAAAAAAATGAAGTTAAAATAAAAATTAAGAAACTAACAACTGGTATTAGAGCCAGCACATCAACTTTCAGCTGTATGGCCCTTCATGAACTACTTTCTTTAAACAGAATGTAATGAGAAGAAAATATACTAAATGCATTTAGTACACACAAAAAAACCTGAGAGAGTGGTAATTACACTTGCCATTCTTTTGTTGATGCTTATTAGGTGAATTTATAGAATGAACATACTAGGTTTAACAAAGTTTACTATTCGTGCCAGAGAAAATATTTCTGATGTGCTTTTGCTATAATTTTCATTGTGAAACTTAAAACTAGACCAAGTGCCAAATTTATAAAAAAAAATTTTTTTTTTTGGGCTGATGGTTATGTTATAAGCTGGCTTTTCTACACCATATGCCTCTACTAATGCTAACTATCATAGAAGGCAAACTACTTAATATTGGTGTTCTGCCCCATCATTAAAAATATATATTGCAATTGAATATTAATAAGTCAAAAGCTATTAATATCAATTTTTGAACAGACATTACATGATTTGTATGAAAAACATTGGTATCTAGCATTATTAATTCCTAAATATATTCAGATTAACGGATAAACCAAGTAGACCTAACCTACCATAGTACAAGGTGAAAATTAACTCACTGCCTTGTGTGTGTGTTTTTTTTAAATACCAAACTTAAACTCCTAACATTTATGAGCAAACAAAAGTCAAATTTTCAAGAATTATTAGTGGACAATAAGCTCACTATAATTATGTTTAGCCCAAAAAAAGAAAATTTATTATAAACCCTTAGCAACACTTATGTATTTTCATTCAATTTGGTTATCAATATCTTGCAATGAAATGCATTTCTTTATAAAACCTCAATATAAAATATTTTTGGTGTAGACCTACCCTGGTGGAATGCTTGGTCTGCCTTATAATATTTACTCATATCTTTAATTTGGTAATAAATGCCTACCCCTAGGATAGGTATTTTTAGGCCTTATAGTGAGTGAGTAATGATTTACTTTAAATATTTTTGAAATGTTGACTGTATTCAAAGAAAATATGTGTTAAAAATAGTGATTAAATAATAATAAAAAATTATATTTAGTATACTATGACACATATGCAAAGTAGCCATTTCAGTTTACATGGAGGTATGCAAGATTCTGTCATTGATCTGTGATCCAAGTGGATTGTACAATAAGGGTCCAGTTTAACATTCATTGGCTACAATCAGTAAATTTTCTTCCTGGTAACAATGCTTTTCTATTTATTTTTTTCTCATTTACATAACTTTATTCAATATCTTCTGTCAAAAGGCCGAAGAAATGGTCTGGTTGGGGTGCTTATGTCTAGATTTGGTCACATTTACTCAACCCATTATAGTACAGATTCAGCTGTTATTATTGTACTGTCAGTCATTTTGCACAAACATAAGCTACTCAACTTTGTAATTAAGAATTAAAGTTAATATCACAAACCAAATTTCTGGTTGAGACTTACTGAATCATACACTTTTTGTAAATGTAACACTGGAGGCCAATATTGTGAACAAACATAATATTCAAGAACAGTTATGATGATGTATAATAAATACAACAAAACCTGAGAAAGAACAGCTGCCTCTAAAAATTAGCTGCACAGAAAATAAAACCAATTTGGGTGGGGTAAGTGTCATTTAATGTACTAATCTGCTGATTGAAGCTTACAAAATACAATTGATTCCCATTTATCCATGAGTGGTTGTGAATGCAGATTTTGAAGTAATTTGTAAAACAAAAGGAAAACTAGAAAATGTAAAAAAAATTTAAATTTATTTACATTCATTCTGACATATATACTATAGACTGAGATTTATAATATGTATATATTTTTTGAAACATTAGTGGCATTCCCTTTTTGTTCCATTTATTGATTAGATTCAATAGAAAGAAAAATCATTTTCCAATTTAACAAAACAGGAAAAAAAAAAGAATATTAAAATTAATATAATAAAACTGAAGGATTACTTAATTACAACAGGAGTGAGCAAGGTGGGGATGAAGTTTCTGAAAAATTCAAGGATCTTGTAGGAAAATTATAAAAATGTAGCCAAACAAGGCATACAATAAAACTGAATGATTACTCAAATTCAGCAGCAAGCAAGGTGGGGGATGAGCTAATATAAAGTGGGGGAACTGTAAAGTAAAATTAGTACAATAAAATGCAAATAAAATGAAAATGGCATAACTATCATCAGATATAGGGGGAGAACATTTCAGTAAATGGTCTAATATAGGTAATGCAAAAATGCTTGATCTTATGTCAACTGAAATAAATATTGATAAGGTAATGTTTAATATTTAAATATTACCTTCAAAGGATTACATTGAATACCCATTTATATATATATGTTTATATATTAAAACATATAAAGATTAAAAGCATTGAGTAAATGAAATTCTGATGGCATCTTTGCTCTATTTCTTTCTTTCTTTCTTTCTCTTTGCTTTTAAGTTGTATTTTTGTAAACTTCTACTTTTTATTTATACTGGTGAAGATTATAGGCTATGGTTAAGTTATTCTCAAGACAAAAAAATAACTTTCACTGCCATATAAACCAAAATTATGGCAACTCAAGCCATATTGCTCTGGGGATATGCGGTGGTCATTCCCTGACCTTTCTGCATCCTCTGTATTTGGTGGTCACAGGTTCGAACCCCGGTCTAATCAAGAAGCATGTGCTATGCACTGCTGCTCCTGCCCACCTGGCTACAGAGGCGCCAGGAGGAGAAAGAAATGCTCATGGTGGCACATAGCACCATGAGCTAAATTAATGACTTGCAGAATACTGTTTTTGTGAACAAAGTAAATTAAAATATAATCACTGCTGTGCATATTCTTGCATCCTTTTCTTACTATATTTGTGTGGTAAACCAGCCACACTTAGTGTTCTTTCCCTTAAAAGAAAGTCTGCACTGTGAAATATTACATATGAGAATGCTGACTGTCAATACCATAACTGGTGAAAGTAAAGAAAGCCAATACGAGAACCACGGGAAACTTTTAGCAGTCAAACATGTTTCCTGGTACCACAGCTTCTCCCTGCATTCTCAGTAAACAGGTGGTGTGCGTTATCAGTAGTGGCAGTAGAAGTTCATAGCTATGTATTGATTAGTTTTTTCTCATTATTAAAAGCAGATTATTGGAGTTCATGAGTGTAATGCCTTCGCGGCTGAAATTTACTTATGGGTACACCCTCCAGACTGCTTCAGTCTTAGGTGTTTATTCCCCCTTCCCGCTGTTTTAACCCGATAGGAAAACGACTTCTACTGCAACTACCGATAAAACGTACAGTCTATAGAAGTCATTTTCGTATCGGATTAAAACAGCAGGGAGGAGGATAAACACCCTAAGACTGAGGCAGTCTGGAGGGTATACCCATAAGTAAATTTCAGCCCACTCATGAACTCCAATAATCTGCTTTTCATAATAAGAAACTAATCATATACGTTGTTATTGACTTCTACTGCCACTACTGATAACACATACTATCTGTTTACCGAGAATGCAGGGAGAAGCTGTGGTACCGGGAAGCACTTCTGACTGCTAAAATTTTCCCATGGTTCTCGTGTTGGCTTTCTTTACCTTAGCCCCATAATTAATACAATAGTAAACAATTGCACTTCATAAAGAAGGTATATAAAGAAAAAAAATTTTTTTTAAGTTCCCACGAAAACTACTGAATGATGACTCCAGAATCTATGGAGCCATCATTGTGCCCTTCACTCTTAACATGACAATTTCAATATACTCTATTAAAGCTATATTTAAGTTTGTTATTTGGTTTTTAGGAGCATTAGCAACTAAGGCCATATTGCTCCGGGAATATGCGGTGGTCATTCCCTGACCTTTCCGCATCCTCCGTATTTGGTGGTGACGGGATCGAACCCCGCCATATAAAACATATAAAGATTAAAAGCATTGAGTAAATGAAATTCTGATGGCATCTTTGCTCTATTTCTTTCTTTCTCTAATCAAGAAGCGTGTGTTACGCACTGCTGCTCCTTCCCACCTGGCTGCGGAGGCACGTATATATTTAAGTTAAACTTGTTGAATGTCCCCTTTAACATTAACTTGTGGGCTAAATGGTCCAACAACATGTAGGGCTCTCCTCTCCCAAAAATGTTAATTGGAAGAGTAAATACATAGCTAATTAGAAATAAGAGAAATTTCTGCTTTGGTATATTAAATGAACTATGGGACTGTTTATGATGCTCTGTTCATTATGCTTTACTGATCATCAAAACTTTTAAATCTATTAAATCTCAGATTTTAAATTTTAGTATTGTCACAAAACTAAAATCACTAACTGAAAAAAAATCAGTAATTAAAAGTATTGCTGAATGAATTTTAAATATTTCCTTATTACTGGATCATAAATGAATAACGCTTAAAGCATTATACAGTTCAGATGTGGACCAAAAGTCAAAACACTTGTAATTTTATAGCTTGGGTTATTAATTTTATTTATTATATGCAATCTGTTTTGTTTTGTTTTATTTTATTTCTGTGTTGTTGGATTAACATTGGTGAAGGGGAATTTAATGTGGGAACTGAAGGGTATTACTATCAAGAAGCAGATTCCTAGTTTGTGTCCTGACTTTTTTTATCCACCCTGTATAGGATGGATAAAACTTTATAGCCAAATATAGAGGTACCACGAATTCTTCTTCCATGAATGAATTCTTCTTTTTAATTATTAATATAATTAAATTTTTTCAACAGACTCAAATATAAATAAGAACTGTAATTTTATTTTTTAATTGCACCCAGCTGCTCCTATAATACATGCAATGCAAATCTCCTAGATCATAGATTTTTTTTTTTAATACAAAAAAAAAATTCACATAACGAATTACAGCTTGATTTGAGATTACTGAGTTCATAAGTTACGAAAATCACCCTCCTCCATTCAAGAGCAAACTGACAGCTTCATTTCAGTCTTCCAAGCTGAAATTGTCAACCCACTCTTCTATAAAATGAAATATAGGTCATATAATGAGTTTACACTATATTTCCTTCTCCTCGATCATGATAAACAAAGAGAAGGTCCATTTCATATCCCTCACCAGCAAAAGGAAACATATATGACCGTGGGGTCATACCCTAAAATGATTGAAACAAACTAAAGACATATTGCACCAAGACGAGCATAATGAAAAATACTTAGGCCTGAAAGAATTGCTTCCTACACCACATTTGTCTGCATTAGTACGATGGGCAGCAATATTTTGCTCTCATTTTTTGAACATTACATTATGATTTCCAATGTATACTTTATCTATGTTTGATAATTTTTAGTCTAAATGAGAGTCAGAAGGTAGTACAGAATGCACTCTCTCCCTCCTGCACAAAAGTTAGGTTCACAAAACCTGCCAATTTCAGAAAACATATTGTTGTGATGTCAAGTGTATATGGTATACACTTGACTATATGATATACACCTTTTTATGGTATGTATCTGATTAACTGATTTGTGCATAATTGTACTTAGTAAACCAACAGAAGTAATAAATTAAGCATGCTGGGGAAGGATTAGTTTAGTATAAAACTTATTTTATAGCAGAATCCTACTAATGCACTAGAGAAAAAGCAGCAGGATGGTAAAATGATTCCAGGTAAAGATAAAACCTTGCTGCTTTGGAGAAGCAAATGATCAATGGTCTTACAGCTTGATCACAATCCAAGTTGAAGGTCTGGCAGAATTATATAACTACATCATAATTGTTCATTAAATACAATATAAAATAATATTACTTTTACATAATATATTAATGTTTGGACCTTCAAACTAATTTTGATTAAAATTTTTTTAAAAATTCTTATCAAAGTTCAGTCTTTCAGCCAAACAGTGGAAGAGTGCTCAGGAATTCTGATCCCTAAGTAAAAAATAATTAAAATAATAATGCATATCATGTCACAACAGGAAAATTATACATGTACATGCATAAAAGTGCAATGAACCATAATTTAAAATTATTTTATTCCTTTACGTTTTCTAAAATTTATTTATCCTCATTTTGTTTAGTTACATAGAAATGGCCTATAGAGAATTTTTGCATTCTCAGAATCTTTTTTTCCTATGCAGAAAAAAGCCCTGCAAACAATGAACCTCAATATAACATGGGCATCAGGAGAGAACTTTTAGCATGCATTAATAAACATGTTACAATAAAATTAATTAATTTTTTTCTTATTAAATACTGTACTTTAACAAAAAATACTGATTTCTGGAAAGATAAGTCCCTTCAATAAAAACCAATGATTTGTTGAGCAGTACATGGCAACAAAATTATTTTTAATGAAAACTAAATAACCCTTCAAATATGAAAAAGTCTTTTATTTTAATTTCAGAGCAGATGTGTAACACCAAATACATATGGAGAAAACATTGCTCACAAAAAATAAATCAACCCTCAGTTACTTTTTTCCAAGGGTAAATAATTAAAATTAGTCAAAATACTTCTAAATAGACAAATATACAATGTCTATAGAAAAATATATAGACATTGTATAATACAAAATATACAATGAATCACAGAAAACATATAATTGCCATAGATAACCAAATACACACAATAAAACAAACTATGCTCAACATGCTGGGTACTTGCTATACTCTGCTCTAAATATGAGCAGAGCTGCAACACTTATCAGTGTCTTCGAGCATATCAATAAACTGATGTATGCCCAACGAATTAAGAAAAAATATAACCCATGGATATTTCAAAGAAAAAAAGCAAAACTGTAATGATTTACAGAAATTTCTGCAAACACTAGAAAAATTGGCAGGTATGCAT
This sequence comes from Mastigoproctus giganteus, assembly GCF_048544385.1. NCBI lineage: Eukaryota > Metazoa > Arthropoda > Arachnida > Uropygi > Thelyphonidae > Mastigoproctus > Mastigoproctus giganteus. The sequence goes on along the minus strand of NC_143581.1, from coordinate 57,290,734 downwards.
ATCTATGGATGACAAAAATTTAATCCAGGAATTAGATTTTTCTAAATCATCATACCAGAATAGGTGACATCATTAATATACCATCCATGGTACCCATCTAAATTAGTAAGGACTATTTAGTTCCTACTTGATGCTGATTACCCATTTGGGTAATTAGGGACAAGTCTCTTCAGCATCTGAAATCTTTTCTTCCTCTTCAGTATCTCAAGGGACTTCAACAGTTCAGATGCTAAAGAGAAAGAAGCCATTCGCTTGTTACTACTAAATTCTTATACCACTGCTTTTGCAGCAACACTGCAACTAGACTCATAGCAGAGTTCCAAAATCTTTATTTTTAAATATTTTTGAGGCATATACACAATTAAGTGCAACTGTATCATTATATGGTTTGAGTCCAGAAGTTAATCCAACAGTGGTGTACCTCAAAAATCAATTATTAAAATCTGAAATTATTTCTTCCTCACTAAATACAGTCAAAATTTTACTACAATAGTTTCTGAAGTGATTTTCTTATGGTTTTTGTAGAGAAATTGCACTCAAGTGCCCAGCCACTTTGTTTTCCCCCCTCCCACTAGTTAAATAAACATCTACATCTTACCCAAGTTGTTTTTGAAAACTATTACTGTTTTTGTAGAGTAGAAGCACTAATAAGATGCAATATTCTCTCCAATGGCACCTACTCTGCAGGAAACAACATACATAATTTTAAAATACACACACCAAGAGGCAACATATTTGGAATAAATCTAAAAATAGAACTAGCTAATAGTGCTGAATTTTTTTTTGTTTTTTAATATTTATATACATAAGAAAATATGCACATATTTATATGTGCATATGTGAAATTTTACACACTCGATGGTCCTTTAAACTGAGATTGATGCTTCTTTTTATATCTAAAAAATATTATACATAGTGCTTTTTTTGGGATGGTACAGCATACCGGCAACTTTATTAACAGTGACATGTGGCATTTGTATGCAGTATACTTTGAAATTTGTAATATTCCATAAATTTTTTTTTTAAATGGTTACCTACTATTCAAATAAGCTTAAAGCTATTTAACTAAATTTGCATTTTTCACTGTCTATTGTTAAGATATTTTCTATATAAAACTTTATAACCATTTTTAGAATTCTAAATTACTCAGTCAGACCTCAGTTGAACGTAGTGAATTTTTTTTGAATTTCCCCTTGGAAGTTACATTTAAAATATTTTTGGTTGAGTGAAGAAAATTTTCATATAAAGAACGGATTAGGACAGACTTAACTCAGTATACACTGTCCGCATTTCTGGTGTTCGGGCAATTAGTGCTGCTGCACAAATTAAGAGAGCTAACTGGATTACCATTCTACAACTTAGGGGTACTCATAATACCTATCCGACCACCTGTCCCACATACAGAGAAGTCACGCTGGTCAACAGTGAGCAGATCAAGGGGTATTCCCGATGCTGCCAATGGACTTTCGTCAACCTTTTCCCCCCAGGTCAGGATAGTGACCTCTCACCCACTCTTGTTTCCCCCTCCCCAGAAATTTATGCAGTATACTTTGTCCAGTCCAGTCCAGGGGATCCCCTGGGCCGGGAAGTACCCCTCTTCACATGACTAATTTTCTTTTCCTCCCTGGGAAACTCGTTCCCCAAGGAGAAGGGCGTTCGTTATTTTGTTTTTAGGAGCATTAGCAACTAAGGCCATATTGCTCTGTGAATATGCGGTGGTCATTCCCCGACCTTTCCGCATCCTTCGTATTTGGTGGTGACGGACTTGAACCCCGGTCTAATCAAGAAGTGTGTACTACGCCTTACTGCTCCTTCCCACCTGGCTATGGAGGCGCCTAGGAGAAAGGGGCAAACAGATAGTACGGAAAGCCTTGCCTTCCCGCGGCTAGGAATGAGTACCTGGAGGCAGAAGTCCAGGTGATCACTGCTTCCAGGTAGCCAAAAGGCCAACACAGAACACACACAAAGCTCACAGACCAAATTTGTCTATCCTATCACTTTCTCTCATGTGGGATGAAAATCTCCTGTCTGGGATTAAAAAATTTTTTTTTTCTCTCTCTGCTTCCTTTTCCAGCCAAAAAAAAAATTGCGGCATCACCGAGAGAGAGAGAGAGAGAGAGAGAGAGAGAGAGAGAGAGAGAGAGAGAGAGAGAGAGAGAAGTAAAAGGGAATCACCAAGAAAGCAAGAAAGAGAAGAATGATGATATCCAGCCCAGAACCCTAGGTTTGCCAAGACCATACTCACCAGATGTGAGCCTCTGGGGTATATCTTGTTACACGTAAAATGAAAATTGAAAATATTCGTAAATTTTATTAAGTGCATGCACAATTACAATTACTGAATAAAACATTTAATGAGAAATTTTTTTGATAATTAACAAAATTCTATTTTAGTTCACTTTCCGCATGGGCCGCAGGTTGGACACCACTGTGAATCAACTGTAAGCGCCCCGTTCGAGAATTAGGAGAGAGTGGTTTTCTTTTACCCCGACAAATAATAATCTGTTGTCTTGTGGAAGTGCATTATCCACATTTTTCTGTAATTTTCCCTATCTCTGTTTACATGGTCACAGTATCTAAATATCCGAATGACACTGACATTTTGGACAGTTTCAAAAAAAAAAAAAAAAAATTCAATTCTAACAACTAATTTAAAGAACTAGTGACAATATTGAGGATGAGAGAACGAAAGTGAGGACAACAAAGGCCAACCTTCTAAACATGAAATGGTGGCATTTGATGAAAATGAAGTTAGGAAATTGCCAATTAGGTTACAGTTAAATGAAAGAGATACAATTTGGGGGGGGGGGCTTAATTGATAAGACGGTATCGGAAGCATTGAAGCATTTGATGAACACTGAGTATGATACCAATTTCATCAATGAATGTGAACGAGGATTTTCACAAATGAATCTGATCGTCAGCCCAACCAGAGCTTCGCTGATGAGAAAAACAATTTATCCATTACTATTTCTTAAAATTGTAGGCTCACCGGTGACACACTTCAATCCAGAAAATATGTCGATTTGTGGCTGCTTCAGAAACGTCATTCAGCAACACAGACAAACAGAAGAAAAGAAGTCGGCACAGTGTGTCGGATGAGAACTTAATAAAAATTTGGAATATTCTACAAAAAACTTTATTATGAAATTATTTTTTACTTATTACTTATTTTACTCACATTTTACTTACACTTAAATAACAAATTTATGCTTAATAAATTATGTTAATATACTTAATTTGTTGTTCTTAATCCAAAAACATTACTACTAAAGTAACAATATCAGGAAATTTTTTGAGTACTTTTAGAATTCTAAAAATCCTTTTAATTTTGATTTTTCCTGATAGTAAAGAATGAGTATCGGCACCTATTTTTTTATTTTTTTTTTTCGAAAATAAAAAGGTGTAAATTTAAACTTTTAAAACAGTGTTTTAAAAGTTTAAATTTAAAACAGTGTTTTAAAAGTTTTAATATATTTTTTTAAATTTAAAGTTACAGCCAATACTGCAACCCATTAAGTAAAGATGAAATACTGACATTGTTCAAGCAGAATTCATAAAAACTCAAACCATTTTGAAAATTAATAAGAAAATGGGCACCTCTCAGGTGTTCTGCCACAGTTTCTGCAAGAAATGAGGGCTTTACCAGTACCGAGTTAACTCAATCAGCAATGCATTTTATACTAACACAAATCATATAATTTTTGAATCTGTAAAGTTTTAAACAGTAGGTGAGAAAGCTATGGATATGTGCTGTCAATTGTAAGGTGCCAATCTGAATGATCACAGCTGCATTACTGCATAAGTAATACGGCTCTCTCACTCATTCAAACACACACCAGGATAATACTTACTCTGCACATCACAAATGTGCTCCCACATTTCAAATACATTCTCATTCACTCTTTGTTAAATTTAAGTAATAAAAATAGCAAATTTTGGTGCAAGCCTCATCTTTATGCATAACTTTATATTTTTACTTTACTTAAAAAAAATCTTTTAATAAATTAATGAAGCTCAACAGCTGACATTAATTCTCTTTTCTTACCAGTTCAACATGTGACTCGCCACAAGAGGGTTAATGCTACGAGAACAGTTGTGTTAACTTTCAAGAAAGGAAATATTTTAATTATAATATATTTTTAAGGAAGAGTAAACATTATACCACAGAGTAAAATTTTTTGATCTTCAAGAGATAAAGAGAAAAAAAAATGATATCCGGCTTCCACCAATTTATTTGTTGACTATACAGACAGAATTGAATAATGGAAGTAGTTATAATCAAACTCCAATGAAACCTTTCTGAAAGAGGGTCAGTCTTTAGGATGATAATGATTGAATAATCCATTCAATACAATGAAAGTATAAAAGAGCCATTGCCAGTCATGCACAAAAATCATTTCTGACCTCTAGTATCTGCTTAAATTAATTTTCACACGTCAACAATTGGCAAAAAACTACACACATAATATACAATAAAACCCAGATAAGAAATTTTCCTTTGTACTAGGAAAATTTCTTATCTAGGTTACTAGGTTTGTTTTCTTAAGTCCCAATTTCATCTCTATATGTTGCAATGTATTATTTTCCTGGGTAAAAAGTTTTCCCACATAAAAATTTTATGATAAAGAATACACAGTGTATTATTATAATGACTTTTCCCACTTAATACATTTTTAAATATATAAATTATTTATTTTTAATATTAAAAAAATATTAAACAATACAAACATTTGGTAATCAAACAAGTTAGTGTCAAGCATCATTTTAGTTCACAGTAAACCACCAAAGTAGGGCGCCTTCGTAGCCAAGTGGGCAGGAGCAGCAGTGCATAGCACACGCTTCTTGATTCGACCGGGGTTCGAGCCCGTGACCACCAAATACGGAGGATGCAGAAAGGTCAGGGAATGACCACTGCATATCCCCAGAGCAATATGGCCTTAGTTGCTAATGCTCCTAAAAAACCAAATAACAACAGTAGGTAAAATTGCATCGTTTTTGTTATATATCATATTGTGAATGCCTTCACAATGAGTTGCCCTGATTTTGCACTACCTCCAATAAGCAATGCTTTGCCAATAGAGAATACTAATGTTACTTATTCTCAGCTGTTACCACCGCCCAGGGGTTGGTAGTATTTGCCGAGAGTGTTGACTATTTGAGAATCCATTGGCAAAGCGTTGCTTATTCGAGTAGTCCAATATCAGGGCAACTCGTTGCGAAGGAATTCACAATATGAGATATAACAGAAACGATGCCATTTCATCTACTTCTGTGGTTTACTATGAACTAAAATGATGCTAAGCACCAACTTGTTCGATTAGTGAATTTTCCATGGTCTGAGGCTTTCGGCACTAAAACCTTTTTAGTATAAACATTTTGATATAATGGAAGTGACATAGCCTGACATAGCCGAGTAGTCATGAGCAGGAGTGCAGTCGCAAATGCTCTATAGGTGGACAAGGATTCAAGCCCGTGACTGCTAAATACAATTAATGTGCGTATTGATTGATTTATTGTAAACTCCACTGACCTAGTGGTTGTGTCAGAGTATAAACAATTGCAATATTAATGTTAATATTGCAATTGTTTTCATCGATATCCATAATTGGATACGTAGACCAATTAAGTGTTAAGTTCTGATAGTTGTGAAGAGTTCTGAATTACTTAGTGGATTGTTGCTCCGTCTTATTGTAATAGTGACCTTTTAAGGTATGCTGAAACTCCAAAGGAGACCATTCTTCCAACTTGGCAATGAGTTTACCAATAGCAGAATGTTAAGCAATTAGAAATCTCAGTTTAAACAAGTTTCCCATAAGCAGAGTAAAATATTTTTAAATTCTAAAATAGTACTTAGAAATCATCTTTATCTTATGTATGTGTATCTTTTCATTTTTATTTGTGTAGTGAATATTTCATACCCTTAGGTCGCTTTTCCTTCTAAGAAATTTTCCCATGTAAGAAGTTCTAAACCTCCAGTCCCTTGGAAAACTTCTTATCCGGGTTCTACTGTATATGTTACTGACAAAGCGTTGAATCCAGGCATTGTATAGAATTTTTGTAAAGTAGGAAATAAACTTTTCTTTATCATCCTATGAAAGCATTATTAAGTGCATCATAGTTCTGACTTATACAAAGGTATACTGCTCCTCACATCTTGATGTTAAAATGAATATATACCTGTTATGAGTACTAAATATAATATGGAAAATGTGTTTTCATGTTTATAACATGAAAACTTTGGGGACTTTCCATCCGATTTACATTTGTTATATGTGTTTCTCACTGCGTTCCTGAAATAGAATTTTTTGAACTTTCTTTTTATCTTTTTGTATATATTTATACTGTGTAGTAATTTTGCGCCTTACTGTATTTTGTATAAAAATATTACAATAAGTTTTTACATCCACAATATCCCTATTTTATTTCCATATTTTTTTTTTTATATAAGTACAGTTCTATTTTCATCCATATGGTCCTCTGAATTTTACTGACAGTTTATTTAGTAAAAATAATTTCCCCAACTCACTTTTCTGGCAAAAACATGACCTTCAGGATTAAATACAGTATTAATAACTGCACTGGCCTAACTTGATCTCACCTCAGAAATTGACCGGGGGGGGGATTAATTAAAATGAAATAAATAAATAAATCACTGATTCCCGGTTCTTATCCAGAAACTGTGCGCACGAATAGGCAGTCCTGGACCAGACTATGGCAATCCCGCTGTGTTTATGTGAAGATACTGTACCTAGAAGATCAGTGTACAGTCATCCCCTGTATAACACGGTACTTCAACACGGTTTCGCTCTAACATGATTGATAAATTGCAGCAGTCCTCACACAACACGGTTTCACTCTAACACAGTTAGGGAATTAAGGCAAACCTCGCATAACAGGGTATTTTTGAGTTTATGTTAGATGTAAGTTTTCAACATTTCCACTCTTTTTGAATCCCCGCTGTTGACCCGCTAGTCAAAAAAAAAATTTTATTGAGAAATTCCTGTGTTATGTTCTGTGCTATTGAACTTGTGGAAAAATCTAGATTTCAAAGTTTTATTACTACTGGATAACTCATCAGGCCATCCGAAAGATTTACATTATCCAAACGTTGAAGCAATGTTCCTACCACCGAATACAACTTCTTTCATTCTGCCATTAGATCAAGGCATTATATCCACCTTTAAAACCCATTACATCAGAAAATTGTTACAATAGATTTCAGAAAAAATTGATTCCGAATCTATTGAAGTAATGGAGGCATGGAAACATTTCTCCATTTTAGACTGTATCAGAATCATAGCTTTATTGCTCAAAGTAGTAAAACCATCAACGTTACATGTGTTTGGAAAAATATATGGCCAGAGCCAGTTCATTCAGGAAATATGGTCGAAACGGCAGAAAACAGAATCAGTGTGATAGTAGAACTTGCTACATTGTAGGAGGGGAAGGAATGATGTGACTACTGAAGTCCTCGTGGGTAGCACAGTTGGTAGAATCGCCTTCCTCCATGCACCGGGTGGAAAAGACGAGTTCGAATCCCATAGATGACGGGAGGAATTTTTATGGGTCTTTTTCATGAAGTGGCTGAGTTAGTCAGGCGAGGGTAGCATGGTTTTTTCTCCAGGAAACTCGGGTTTTTCATCCAGCAAAACAGAAAATCGACCACAGGACGCACAATTTATAGACAATAAATGCAGAGCAACATGGCCTTAGTTGCCGATGCTCCTAAAAAAAAAATTAAAAAAAAATACGATTACTGAAGACCTTCAAGAATTATTGGTAGAAAAGAGGCTGGCAAAGTGGATTTGGTGGAAATGATACTGAAGGCAAATCAAATCAATTCAGAGGATAGCACATATGAAAATTCTAAACTTCCAAATTTTACACTAAAAAGCATATAGGAAGGCATAAAGTTAGCCAAGCAATTACAATCTTATTTTTTTAATGCAGATTCTTGAATGAAAGAAGCCTCAAGTTCAAAAGGGAGCTTCAAAAATGATTAGTTCCATACGATGAAATTCACAAAGATTTATCAAGCAAAAGCTAACAAAACCAGATTACTGATTTTTTGAAAGAGAGCAGAAGATACACGAAATCTAGAATGGTGTAATTTTGTTAGTTTTGTTAACATTTTTGTATTTTCATTAGATTTTGAAACGTAACCCACCCACCCTCTACTTTTTCTTAGTCCCGTATAACATGGTTTCGCACAACACGACATTTTAGAGGAACCTAACTAGTGTGTTATATGAGGGTTACCCGTACTTGTGAAAATGTTTATGCAATATAATCTTGGAATGTATTTTTTATGTTTGATCAGACTCTTAGCTTAATAGGTAGCAGAGTATACCACCTAATTGTTTTTGCCCTTGGCCCAGAGGCAGGCTGGATGGAAACCAATGGGTGGGTAGAAGCATCCAAATGTATCACATATACTGATAAATCCCATTATCCATAGAACAGGATCACAATAGACAGCCATCCGAAGATCAGGTCAAGTCAAAGATTACACAAGATTGGTGTTAATGATATTCAAAACTAGAGATTTATTTTATACTATTAATTTCTAATTTTTTAAAAAATTTATTTGATTTTTAAAATTTGAGTCTTAGAATAGGATCATGTAGTATATGTTATAAGAAAATACATGTAAGAGGGTCAGTTTTAGTTTGTTAATAATATATTTAAGAAATTATTTCATGAATTTTGAAAGTTTAAATTATTCTTGAAAAATATCAAAGCAAACAGTGCAATTACTGAAACAAAAAAACAAAATCCACTTGGTGCAATTAAGGAAATGGTATACTAAGATAAAAATCTGTCTACAAAATTCAGAGAGGACTATATTATGGGTGAAAACAGAATCGCATTTATGTAAAAAAACTTTGAGAAATAAAATAGGGACATCGCGAATGTAAAAATTTATAGTAATATTTTTATACAAAATACAATAAGGTGCAAAATTAACATACAGTATAAAATATATAAAAAAGATAGAAAGAAAAGTTCAAAAAATTCTATACATTAGGAACATGGTAGTGAGAAATGCATTTAATAAATGTCAAAGTCCTCAAAGTTTTTGTTATAAACATTTTTTTTTTTTTTAATATTATATTTAGTACTTATAACAGATATATATTCATTTTAACAGTGAGATATGACAAGTAGTATATCTCCCCAGTATGCATTTGTACAAATGTCAGACCTGTGGTTCATTAATAATGGTATCAAAGGACAAGAAAGAAAAGTTTGTTTTATACTTTGCTGGTAACATATACAGTACACAGGAGTGCGGGAGAACATTTCAGAAGCATCTTTCTGAAATTAAATGAGTATTTTACTGCATATAACACTCTCTATAGAAACTTATTAATAGTCAGAGAAAATCCACTGTCTATTACGTTTCGAAATATATATATACATACAAGGCCAATTGACCTAATATTGAAAGATTAAACTGTAATCAAAATATTTCCAATTTCTATTCATAAAACAGGCTTGAAGTCTACTTATTTGAAGAGTCCTTAAAAATAAATTCATTTATAGAATAATGAAATATCAGGACTACTCCATATGAATTTTAACTGATTATAGTTAAAATCATTTTGACTATAATCAGTTAAAATGGATGTGACAGAATGGAAATATTATAATAAAAAGATAGTATAACAAAAAAATTTCATTAAACACAGGCCTAAAGTTGTTCTACAGCCCTCACACAGAGTATATACTTAAATAAATTAGCCAAATGCACACACAGTTTTAGTTCATCAAAACTTATTTCAGCCCACAAAAAATGGACAATAATTATCAAAAGTGTCTTAAGCTAAAGAGTTAGTTTCATTTATGTTTAATATCAGATTAAAGAAATATTTTTGTTTACTACTATTGCAATTCAAAATATATATTCAGATATTTTAAGAACCAACACCGGTATATATTCTTATATGAAATTAAATTCAATGGTTCCTGAATTAAACATATACATAGTGAGATACACCTATAAACCAAATATATAATGCTAAGTAAGGATGAAATAAACTAATCTAACATTAATCTATTGTTAATAATAGAGTCAATAACAATAACAGTGAATAAATTATTGCTCTGCAGAAGAAATTTTGTAAAATAGTCAAGTTTTTTGAAAATTTCATTCAAAATGCATTTTGTTTCCAAATCTAGAGAAGAAAAATAAATTTTGGCAGAAATTGTTTTAAATAATCATTTTTCCTAATTATTATTAATTATTAATATTGATAAATAAACCCTTAAAACAGCAACTTACTGAAAGTAATTTATGTATCTGATTTTGAAGAGGACTGCTGCAAAATACTTCACCCTAATATACATGGCAGTTGTAACACAGATGAAATTTAATTTTATTTAATTTTGAAAACTAATGTGAACATATGACTATTATATAACACACACACACACACAAAAAAAAAATTATAAAGAATTTTTAAAAACCACTTCCAAGAGGAATCATAAGTGCATTTTTTGCTGCAAACCTAATATTATAAGCAAATTAATTCAGACTGAAACCTCAAAGGAATATATACTATCCAGAATTCCAAAGCCACATCACCTTAGTAAAAGAGATTAATAATTTAATTAGCAAAACCAATAGTCAGCACATACATTGATGAAAGTATGTTTATTAAATTAAAATTGCAAGTATGTTCAATCATGCTATTATGCCAAGAAATCTGTTTTTTATTATTCTTGTAACATTTAAGTCTATTAAGCCTTCAAAGTTACCTCATTTTATAGGTTTTTACAAAGTTATAAATTATTTCATAGAGAAGTAATTAATTCTTCCATTCCATATGTAATTAAATAGTTTTATATAAATGAAATATAATTTCATTTTTCATTAGTGTCCAAATGAAACTAAATAATGAAATTTCAGGTTTTTAAAAACATGGCAGATTTATTACATAACTATTGTGAATAACAGCTTACATTCCAAGAGACATCAATATTAATGAGTACACTAATTTCCTGATGTAATTACAGAAATCAGTAATTATATACATCAAGTGTTTTAAAGAAGTCAGTCCCTCTAGCATAGGCTAGTGAAAACTTATATGCAAAAATAAAAATAAAACAAAGAAAAAAAATCATTTCACTGCAATGTGACAAAACTGGACAATGTTTTTCACACTCCCAACTTCCCTATCCTTAAATCCACTGTAGTGAATACCAAAGACCCCCTCATATCTGAGTTCTAGAAATATACTGCAAAATAAAAACCATTTATAATCTTTAGATGGCTTTCACACAATACACAAAAGCACCAAAAATGCTTTTGAATGATTTTCACTATAATACATATTTAAATGTGTAATCAAGACTTCTATTATCTACTAAGACTGACAATGAATTTTGATTTTTATTTGTGTGAATTCCGTTTCTATCAAAGAAATGCCAAGTGAAAATACGGATTTTTTTTTATACAGTATGGCATACACATACTAATTCTGAAAGGACTGGCTAAGTAGCTTTATAATTCTAATAAAAAACCAATATGGTTTCTTTATACGGAAAGAGTATACATAAAACTACACTGAATGCCTCAAAGCCTATAATATGAAATGGAGGGAAAATTAAATAAAAGCTGCACATTTTCTAAATGTGGTATAATAAGTAAATCGCATATCAAAGCAGTAGGTAAAAAGCAGCCTTTAAAATATCTGGTTAAAATATGTATAACTGAGAAACCACGAACAAAAAATATGATAGCTCTTCAAATTGATATTCCGAAACTATCCTAAAATCTAATATCAATTTTAATTTAATGTAACAAGTACCCTTTCCCCCTTTTTGGCATGTTACAACTGCATGATCTAAAATTCAAAAATGAACATTAATCAGATCACTGCCACTTCTGATGGTTATATAACTGCTCATTAAATGCAATATAAAATAAGATTAGTATTATATACAATATATTAATTGTTTGGAGCTTTGAAATCCTGATCAAAATTTTTAACAATCAAAGAATATCCAGATGTTAGAGATGCTTTTTTCATTCTTTCTTTTTTTTTCCTCCTAGATCAAACTAATACAATACAAGATATGCTACATACTTTATCATACTAGGGGTCAGAAAAAGCACTAGAAATACTCAAAACATGTTTGACAATAAATTTTTAGGTGCTAAGTAGAAAAACTGGACAATTATTTTTATTCATTAGCATGCTTACAAAGCATTTAAAAACTAACAAAAGGAAAACAGCTGTTCATACAAAAAAATTTTCAAAATGTTTGAATATAAAGCAGTTCACATGTAGTATCAGAAAAAAATTAGTTTAATTATTAATCACTTTTATTATTTCCAAAATAAAGATGTTTTATACTTCAAATAAAACAGAAGGAATCTCACCTATCATGGATAAATTGCTATAAGATAAAAAAACATATATATATATATTTTTTGTTAGTTGTTGGCACATCGGCTTCTGTGGCCATAATGCACCTCCCAAGGTTTTTGTACTACTCTGATCCAAGCCTGAGGCGGGATTTGAACCTTTGGGTTGCCAGGCAAGCACTTTACCCACCCGGCAGATACAAATATAACTCACATGAAAAAAATATATATCTACGGGTTACAAAACAGTTTTATCAGCAGTATATGAATATTAAGAGTACTTTTCCAAACCCCTAGTTCACATAATACTACTGTTTCATGCCTGCTCAAATGAATGCAGCTAAAATTTATTTACTTTTAAATGTTTCTTTATATATGTAATAAAATATTTTATATAGTGCATGAAAAATGATGCAAATTAATTTATTTGTTAACACACAAAAAGAGATTCAGTTCAAATATAGTTAAACCTTGATATAACACAGTCCAACTGAACATTGAAGAAACATTATCTGGTAACACTTAACTCACTCTTAGGTCTGTCTGCTGATAATAGGCCCAATATATCAGGTTATACTATAACAGCTTTCTGATACCAAATATAATTTTAAAGTTCCTCCTATACAATAACTATTAGCCACTGTCATAATAATTTTTGAACCTGCTTTATTTTACAATTCTTTTACTAAAATGAATTTATCAAACTTACATTGTACAAATGGAATATCATCTCTGTATATGAAATATAAGTTTTATTAACAGAACAGGAAGTAGACATCTAAATTTCACAATGTATTTAGTGTGAGTTTATATGTGCACGCGCACGCCTATGTCCATATATATATATATATAAAAGGAAGCTAGTATTTTTTTATTTTTTTTTATTTTTTGTTTTCAATCATGAATCATTTCATTGATTATTCTCAATCATTTTTACCTCCCACAACAAAGAAGCAGGGGTCACCAACAGCCTGCCAAGCTTATCTGCAACACAACAAATGCATTATGTATGTTATGTGTGAGGTATACAAATAAAACACATGCTGAAGTCCACAATTAGTAAAACGTACATAAAAGGGGTAAAAATGTAAGTATACTAGAATGTTGTACAAAGTGCTGCAAGTGTTGCAGATTTTTTCCATTTTTTTTTTTTTTTATCTCTCTCTAACTGTTTTACATATCCACATATTCAAGTACGATACATGATGACAAGTATGTGGACCTTATTTTCTTCTTCTTTTAATCTAATATTACCATGTATGCATGCCCCACACCACTGATAATATGAAGGGGCAGCTGCATACCAGCTGAAACTGTCAGGCTTTTATCAAAACAGAAATACTGAGGAAAAATATATATATATAAAAAAAAATAACACAACAACAACAGAGCATCTGAATTGCATGTCACAAAAGCAACAGTCAGAAATCCCTCCAGAGTAAAGGTTATCTAATAACAGGAGGTAAGTGGAGACAGTTATCTGCCTAGAAATCTGTTCTAACACATTATTTCAATAGAGAAGGAGAAACGTTTTAAAGTCTGCCTGACCAAGGGACGTGGTAGAGCTGCCCCACAGCAGAAAACAAGTTTTTCTAGTGAACTCCAGAAGGAGCCTGCCACTCAGGCTTATAAGGTGAAGGTCTAAAATGGCTAGGGCTCAAAGTAGGAGCAAGACTGAGGCTTGGAGGGGGTGCCAGACTCAAACTGGTACTAGTTGTGGTAGGGTTAGGTGTTGGACTTCCTTCCATCTTGATGCTAGGGCTATTTGTAGTGTTGTTGGTATTACTAGCATTGTTGCTAGGAGCATTATTAGGGACATTATTGTTACCTGCTGGTGACTGGTTAGAAGCACCATGACCCATAGCTCTTCCGTGACGATTTGTACCAGGCGATACTGAAAAAGAAATAACACATAATAAAAAAAAATAATAATAATCACCAATTTTAATGTTAAAACAAAAAAAAAACTTTTAAATTAAAGAGTAAAATAATTTATACATAGTATATAAACAGTGTCTCTTACAGAGACAGTCAAGTAATTTAAATATATTGTTTTTATATCACTTTCTCTCAATCCCCCTTAGCAGGCATGTTCCTACTCAGTGTGTGGCAAAAAATAAATAAATAAATAATAAACTTAAAACAAAAAATATCTACCAGTGATGTTAATGTCAATTTTAGCATTACCCTAGTATCATCTTTTACTTTATGTCAGAAGTGTTAGAAAAAAATAAAAGAAACAGAAATAGAAAGAAATAGTATTATTGTGATAAATTCTCCAAAAAACCAGGATTACAAAATTTTTAAAGATTCAAGAAATATCACACAACGAAATCATACAAATAATTAACATTTAAAATGTCCAAAGAGTGTTTTTTTTTTTTTTTTAAAGGTCTGCTATATTAGCTCATGCAAACCTGAAAATAAATAATTTTGGAACATCAACATCTGAAGTAGACATTTTTATTGATTTTAGAGCTGAGCTGCATGGGAAAGAGAGCAAAAATAATTGAACTCTTAATGAGTTAAAAGAAAAACTACACTCAGCTGTCATATGAGTTACATAGGCCCTGCACATAAGGACATTTCAGATCTCTTCAACCTGACCACTGAAAAAACTTATTTCTCCTTCAAGATTCATCTTATAATCCAGTGAACTGGTTTAAGCATGGGGAAGTTTAATTAATTATTTAATTGGTCATATAATAACCAAAATTGAGAGGGCGCTACAAACATTCTTTATCATATATCAGTGGCAAACTGAATTATAAATCCTTTTAGCTATGTTGTTCACAGCAAGAAGGTATTGTTCATTTTCTATTTATTTAATATCTTTAAAGAAAACTAATTTTGATTTTCTACTTGATCTACTATTTTAGTAAAGGCTGATTTATTCTTAATATTCCTATTATTTCAATATTATGCTTTTTTATATTATTTTTATCTTATTCAAAAAACTTCTATTATATCAGGTATTTTGCTATTCTAAAATTTCTTCTAATTTACTTCAAATATCACTACATACTTTAATACCGGGATCCTTACTAAAAGGTCAGGCAGTTACGCTCCCAGTATATCCGAATTATCTATATAATATGCTGTTTCTATGCCCTTGCTTTCAGCTTGCTAACTAAATTTTTATATACCTCAAAATCTATTAGAGCAATTCGAGGGAAATTGTGGTCTATTGCTATCCTTATTCCTCCTCCTATTCACCTTAATTTAGGCATAAGCTTCTTTTTCAGTACATAAATAAATTGCACTAATAAACATTAATAGTTGGTACTCACTTTCATTATTTTTGATTCACTTCTTTTATTATTATTATTTTTTCACTACTATCTGTTGGGCTAGTGTTAATTCACTGCTATCTGTTGGGCTAATGTTATTCTGCCAGTTTGCTGCTAAATTTAACATATATTGCATTATTATATTAGAGTATTGAAATTATATTCTTCATATATTTGAACCTAGACAAACTGGCAAATGGTAAACAGAAACAGATAGCCTCAGCCAATTATTATTCGCTTCCATTATTTTTTCACTGCTATCTGTCGGGCTAGCAGTTATTCTGACAGTTTGCTGCTAAATTTAACATGTATTGCATTTTTATATTAGAGTACTGAAATTATATTCTTAGTATATTTGAACCTAGTTGTTGTTATTTGGTTTTTAGGAGCATTAGCAACTAAGGCCATATTGCTCCAGGGATACGCGGTGGTCATTCCCTGATCTTTCCACATCCTCTGTATTTAGTGGTCACGGGCTCGAACCGCGGTCTAATCAAGAAGCGTGTGCTATGCACTGCTGCTCCTGCCCACCTGGCTACAGAGGTGCCATTTGAACCTAGACAAACTGGCAAATGGCAAACAGAAACAGACAGCCTCACCCAATTATTGATAGGATGTATTGAGTGGAGCAAGTCCTAGTTAACGTTCCATTCAAAGTATCCATTAATTAATAATTTGCTACATCATTATTTTATTTTTATTATAATTTATGTGTTTATTTATAGGGTACAAAATGAAGTCCAACATAGGTTACCTAAATACTTGGCACTATGGCCTTATAGGTATATTTTTTCACCCCTAATACTTATATTCCAAAATTCTTATTAAATTTCATCAGTTGTATAATTCCCTTGCTATTCAGTTTAATAAATAATGTAATATATGTTTTACAGACTGATGTAATGTTCAATCATTATTTTGATGGCATTAATCTGTTCTGATACTCTTTTTCTATTTCGTAAATTCCACATTTTTCTACATAATTTCACATATATTTATATATATGTATGTATGTATGTATGTATGTATGTATGTATGTAGGGAGTCCGCAAACTTTTTTTTTTATTTTGATGGGTCCATAGATCTCAGTAGTTTGGAAGCCACTGACACAGCGGATCAAAGTGTGACATAAGTCATTACAGACCTGATGCTTGACTTCTATTCGAGGGGAAAATAATGGAATCACTAGTTAAAGAAGTAATGCAGGACCGTCTAAACGGGATGAAGTCATACTGCAATCACAGCTTGGATTTGTTAATGGGTGACTTTGTCGGACCAATAAGGAATTTAATGCAAAAATAATTTTGAATCATATTCTTATTTTTCAGAAAAACTTTTCATACTGCTGCACAAAAAAGACTGCTGTACAAATTGGAGTAGTGTATATTACAGGCAAGTTACTGCCGTAGCAGATTAAAGGGTTAGTTGATTGGAGAAGACAAAGAATCTTACTAATGGGCACTGCTCTTCTTGGACTAATGTTATTAGTTGAGTTCCCAGTGCTGGGCCCATTGTTGTTTTCAATATTATTAATAATATTGATGAATGCACACTAGGCTTAATATCTAAGTTAGCAGATGAAATGAAGGTGGACAGGGCAGTTAACAACAGGAATCAGGATATACTACTGTACCAACAAAGAGATATTGTTCAAAGGTTAGAACTAAATGGATGTCAGATAAGCTTATGAGACTAGTGAGAGAGAAGAAAAATGCATGGGTCGATTATAAATTAGCAGAGGAAACAGATTCTAAAGTAAGTACACTAAACTGCAATAAGATCATGGGGGGTGGGGGGTTAATTTTTATATATATTAAATTATTAGTTTTTCTTTTAAGTTTTCCATTGTATGAAGGTCATTAATATACAAGAGGAAAAGATTTGAAGAAAGGCCTGAACCTTGAGGAATACCAACATTAGTGGAAAAATTAGAAGATATAGAGCCATCTACTATGACCTACAGTGAGCAGTAGGAGATAAAATTGGATACCAAATTACAAAAAACAGTTAGCAATCCATAAGATGGAAGTTTATTTAGAAGATCTTTATGCCAAACATGATCAAAAGCCTTTGAAAAGTCTAGAACAACTGCTTGAATTTCATCAAGCTGTTCCGTTGAATTTGTCCATAAATGGGTAACATAATCCAGTATATCACTAGTGGATCAACACTAATGGAAGGTTTCAAGAAAGTTTAAAGTTGGCAGTGAATGAATTTCACCATTATGTTGGAAAAAGTAAGAGTGAGTGTAATGGGATGATAATTGAATTGAAGAAATTTGTCACCCTTTTTAGGAACTGGCTGGATATCAGCAAATTTTCAAGCAGAAGGATAAATACCAGTGGAATGAGAAAGTGTAAAAAGGACACAGAATGGGAGTAAGTTCAGGAGCACAAATTTTGAAAACAAAATGGAGAAATACTATCAGTACCTGTAGCTTTCTTTGCATCAAGATTGTAAAATTCTTCTGCCATCCTCTTGATGGAAGACCAGAGGAGGCATGAGTGGAATGTACTGGAAATAGACGGAAGTGATTTACCAGGATCATCAATACAAGAGTTGGAAGTAAAATAGAATACTGGAAAGTGAGCTTTATCTTTAGCTGAGGTGGAAGTAGAACCATCAGGTTTTAAGAGAGGTGGGAATACAGATGGGCAGTTACAGCCAATAGCTTTTGCAAGAGACCAGAACTCAGCTACCGTTTGGACAAGAATCAAAGTTTTCTATTCTTAGGGCATTCAATATCTAGTTTGGATTGATTAGTAACTGCTTTACAATTGTAATGAGCTTTGGTGTAGGCAGAAAAGAAAATTTCATTTTCTACCTAGGAGACCACAGGAGGAACTGAGTGGAGCTTGTAGGATGTGACATGAGGTGGTTTACCAAGTTCATTGAGTTAGAAAAAAATAGGATATTTGTAAGTCAGCTTTGTCTTAAGCTGAGAATGCAACAAATCCATCAGGTTAAAACAGAGGTGGGGGGGTATTGATGGACAAAAGTTCTAGCCAACAGCTTTGGGCAAGAGAGCAGATTGTCCAAATACCATCTGGACAAGAAACAAGTTTTATACTCTTAGCCTGTTCAAAGTTGAGCACGGACTGATTAATAGCTATTTTACAATTATTGTTAAGCTTATTTGAAAACCAAGATTTTAAAGTGAAATGTGGAATAAAGGATTTCATCCCTACAAGAATATTTTCGTTGTCACAACTGAGCATACATTAGGAATAGAAAATTTAAAACAGTTTGCCAACCAAGGAAAAGAAATGGGATGGGATGGGATGGGATGATTTGCAAGATAATTCCATTTTACATTCCTGTAAAGCTAAATGACATGAGGGTGGGAGTGGCTATGTGAGAATCTCCATAAACACTCCTCTATATATATACCATAGATCACACCAAGTTGTAATCTGAGGTACCCAGATAATCACTAACATTAACTGTGTAATTTGAAGGGTTGTTGGCGAGAAACAGATCGGGTGTTTTGGGTGCATGGTTAGGATTGTCTGATATTCTAGTAGTTGAATGAATAAGTTGTAAAAGGTCATTTGTAATCACAAAAGCCTCAGTATCTCTGCCAGCTGGATCTGTGCAGTCAGAAAATTGACACTAGGTGGATATTTGAGCATTAAACTTATCATCAAAAATTACTTCACTGTTACAAAAATTAGATTGGAGAAAGTAGTTTCAAAGGAAGTCAGCCAGCCAAATGGCTAGAACTGCTACAATTGGTCACCAAAGGATGGTTGTGGTAGAGTTGTGTGAAAATTTTCCTTCCTCTAGTATGGTTGTTGTTGTTATGGGAGTTTCTGGCGCAAGGGCTACTTTGGCCATATTGCGCCTACCAAAGGTAGTGAAGCTGTCTCTAGTATGGAGCTGGCTGTTGGAACTAACTTCCAACTGGTGTCGTAGATGGTGAGTAGTTGGAATAATTTTAAGGTAGGAAAGAACTAGACAAATTCTTAGAGGGAATGGACAGGTGATGTGGGAAGTTTTTTTTTTTTTCCCTTTTTGCTAATGCAGTATAAGCTTTCTTTCCTGCATCAATTGCTGCCACTAATACCCATACTAAATAAAGCATATATTTCAGCTCTAGCACTGAAGTCTCAGGTTCTGCAGTCTTGGTCCATTTCTGCTAGTTTCTGTTCTGCTTTCCAAAGATTAGAGTGTATCACAGCAAGTTTAGCAATTTTTAGTAATGTCAGTTTTATTGTAAAGATAGAAACCAATGTAAAGAAAAACCTTCTGAAAACAAAACTGAATATGCTGCGACTGCAACCTGATATTTCAAGCTCTATCCAAAATCACAGGTTTGCAGTCCCAGAATATTCAATTCTGTTTTCAGAAAGTTCTTAGTTCCACTAGTTTCCATTCTGTTTTCCACAGTACTGCACTCATGTGATATCACAACACGGGTCTCAGAGTACTACCTTGCTTTTGTTACCAGTGATTTGTTCCCCAGTCAACACTATCAGTGTACCAAGATATTTAAAGCACTCAAAACATTTCTCTATGT
This sequence comes from Mastigoproctus giganteus, assembly GCF_048544385.1. Lineage (NCBI taxonomy): Eukaryota > Metazoa > Arthropoda > Arachnida > Uropygi > Thelyphonidae > Mastigoproctus > Mastigoproctus giganteus. The sequence continues at coordinate 57,270,549 of NC_143581.1, read as the reverse complement.
AGGGTTCCTCAGTGTAGTACAGTTCAGTCATCTATGGTCAAGTTTCAGAACCCCTCCCAATAAGTACATGGATTGATTTGATTTATTTCTAACTACCTGGTTTGTAATCATTTATTTATTTTATTAAGAGATTTAGTTAAGTTCCTTGTTTTAAATGTGAGTTTCTTATTAAAATCCTGTGTTGTCATAAATGTTGTTTTATAAGTCCAGTTAAAGAATTATTACTGTATTGTAACAATTATATTATTTTGTATAAATCTTGTTATACCCTATCTAGTGGAGGGATTATTAAATTCTAATTTAAAATGCTATGGACAACAACAGAATTGAATTAATTTCATATACTGACAACTGATATCAATCTTGTAAGTACGTAAATTATGTACAAAGAAAAGATTGTTAACTTCTCTTTGTACATAACTTTAAAGAATCCAAAAATCTAGGCCTCATGGATTTCATTATGAAATCTGAAAAGTGACAATTTTATTTAGTTACTCGTATTGTCTGGTGGTTGATTTGATTTGATTTAAGAATTCTTGGCGCAAGAGCTACTGCGGCTAAAATGCGCCTGTAAAATTTTATATTTTATATAATGGTTTTGTTTTAATTCGTATATTGCTGCTAATGATTTCAAAGAGTAACAGAGAATGACTATAGCTTGCTTTAGAAATAATATTTAGTTTTATATTTGATTGTAGTAATTTATTTTCTTGAGGAACTGAAAAACATCTGCTATATTTTTTCTATCTTCCAGTATGGTTTTGAGAGTGAGGGAGTGATGTTTGTTTAGCTCTTTGAAGGAGTTTCGGCACTCATCTGCAAAAGCTGGACAAGTAATCAGTACATGTTCTACTATTTGTTGTGTGTGACAGATAGGGCATAGAGGGGGATCCTCTCCTTGCAAAAGATAAGAGTGACTGAAATACGTGTGTCCTATCCTTAACCTAGCAAGTATCACTTCATCACGTCTATTTTTCTGAATGCTGGATTTCCATGGTTGGAGTAATCTTTTAATCTGATGCAATTTGTTAGTGGTAAGTACTTGCCATTGCTGCTGCCAGTGATGTATCCCACTGTGATCAATAACATGTTTATAGTCTGAGAAAGGGATATATTCTGATGCAGAAATATTGTTGTTAGCTTCTTTGGCAGCTCTGTCTGCTTGTTCGTTACCATGTATTCCGACATGGCTTGGGATCCAGCAAAATCTAATGTTACGACGTTGTTCAAGGAGTTTTGATATTTTGTATTGAATCTGCTGTTGTAGAGGATGTTTGTTAGAACTGATATTTTGTATTGCCAACATGGAACTACGGGAGTCAGTAAAAATTATGCTGTTTTGAAAACTTGAATGGTCGATTTCGTCTAGTGCTAACATAATGGCTTGCAGTTCTGCGGTATAAATGCTACAGTCC